>NC_051271.1:1825000-1950000 GCF_015220745.1 Sebastes umbrosus
GAGAGCCGGTGGGCGGGTCTGGAAGCCCCGGAGACCGCAGGCTCGGTACCCGCTGAGGAGCAGAGCACCTGACAGACAGGTAAGACCCCACAGACCGAACCGGACCGGGCTGGACCGGACAGAAGATGCATGTCAGACAGTCTAGGATGGATGAAGCACAGACTGACACCAAATATTAAACTAGGCGGATTATGAGACTTTGTGTCTCTTTGAGGTTGTTTTGTGTCTCTATGTGTTTTTGTGGTCATGTTGTGTCATATATGTGGCCATTTGGTGTCTCTTTGTAGTAGTTTTGTGTCTCTTTGAGGTTGTTTTGTGTAGCTTTGTAGTCATTTGGTGTCTCTTTGTGTCTCTTCGTGGCCATAGTGTGTCTCTTTGTGGTAATTTATTGTCTCTTTGCAGTCGTTACGCATCTCTCAGTCGTTTTGTGTCTCTTTGTAGTTGTTTTGTTTCTCTTTGAGGTAGTTTTGTGTCGCTTTGTAGTCATCTTGTGTCTCTTTGTGGCTGTTTTGTGTCTCTTTGTAGTTGTTTTGTTTCTCTTTGAGGTAGTTTTGTGTCTCTTTGTAGTTGTTTTGTTTCTCTTTGAGGTAGTTTTGTGTCTCTTTGTGGCTGTTTTGTGTCTTTTCGTGGCAATATTGTGTCTCTTTGTGGTCATTTATTGTCTCTTTGTAGTCGTTACGCATCTCTCTGTCGTTTTGTGTCTCTTTGTGGCCATGTTGTGTCTCTTAGTGTGTTTTTGAGGTCATGTTGTGTCATGTTGGGCCTCTGCTTGCCCGGTCGTCCCATTCAGTCCATCTTCTTACACCTTACAATCCTAACTTGAGATTATGATATTAAATGTCACGATTAGTCCTGTTGGGTCAAAATCACATTTTTTTTTGTTGTCTAGATGCAAAATAAAACTTCTAATTTGGTCCCAGTGATCCTTAACCTGCTCACTGAACCAGCTTTATTTCATATTCGTTCATTCAAATATTCCATGGATGATTGTTAATGTTTTACGAGGTAAACAGATTGACCATTGATTTTATTTATTCCTCCAAAGAAAATGATCCATCACTCATCACAGATGACGCGTTTGTCCAATCAGCAACATCTCAGCGTTGGATCCAAATATAATAATACATAAATCAGAGTTTGATCCACTATATTCATCTCATTCTTGAGCATTAATGAACGGTCAGAGGTGATTTATACAGATCGCGTGTTTTCTAAATGGTGAAAGACTTCTAAAAAAGTGAAGCATCCTTTCAAATATGACATGAAAGTACAACTGGTGCTGGAGATCCTGCAGTCTGAGGTTGAAGAACTCCTCGCTGTTTACTTTGACTTCCTCCAAAAAGCCAACAATTGTAATTTGTAAGGACGAGATTCGATTTGTGGCCATTTTCATCCAAATCTGCAGCGTAGGAGTAAACCTAATTAGGAGCCTTTCAAATGGACTTGATTAGAATTAATTAGAGTCATTCCCGAGTCCTTAAAGGTCTGATAGTTTAACTTTTTCCCCCTCTGGAATAACTCGTCCCCATCAGGCCCCCGAATCTCTCAGAATCAGAGCCGTTCAGATTCTACATGCTGACGTTTGACTGACGGACGAGGCTGAAACCAAAGTGAAACACAGAACAGAGATGTCCCCCCCCCCCCCCAGGCCCTGGAGCATCTCTATCTCTATGTAATAATAACTGTGTTTGCTTTGCTCAGTCACTGTTGATAAAGGACCTACAGAGGACAGCCAGAGAGAGGCTTATTCACTGTGTCCTGCTGAGACGGAGACCTTTGCTCTCCTTATTGGCTCCTTGTTCAGTGGATCACTGAAAATTAAGCTTATTCTACTTTTGAAAGTCGAACTCATGACAACTACAACAGATATATGTTTAAATGTGAAGTGCATATATAAGGGAAGCAGGTACATGTCGGCTGTATCTGTACAGAACGATTCTATACTCCAGGAGAAGGACTTTAGTACTTCATTGTAATATAAAAATAGTGATTAGTGCAGCTTTAACCTAAACAGTGTCCGAAACTAACTTTGTGACTAACCGGCCAAGGTAATAGATTGCCTTTTTGTGTCAGATTTTCATTTGCTTCAGTACATTTCATTGAGTTAATACAGTATTATGTTGAATACAAACTAAGAGAAGAGACCAGAGCAAAATTTGTAAATGTATTAAAATATTAATTAAAATAAAATAAAATAAATAAAATAAATAAAATTAATAAAATTAATAAAATAAATAAAATAAATAAAATAAATAAAATAAATAAAATAAATAAAATAAAATAAAACTATATTGACAGTTAATCAATTCAAGCTGGAATACTAGGCTTGGGCGGTATCTATTTCTATACCTTCCTGACATTTCACCGGGTAAAGGCTACCAGAGATGGGACCAAGTCTTTGCACTCAAGTCCCGAGTTCTAATCAAGCCATAATGCGCTCTTCACCAAATGTAATGCCATTTTCTCAGCAGAGTAACTGGATCCATCTGGTGCTCAGTAACGTAACGTTAGATCTTCTTCATGGTTTTCTCCTGAAACTTGATTAGATGCTGTCGGATTGGTTCAGACAAAGTTGGTCTGGGGAGTTAAGTGTAAGATAATCAAAAGCAAGTCCCAATAACATTCACCAGAAATAAAGAGTCCAGAGTTCACCACTTTTCAGAGATTTAGCAAACGATAGAAATTCAGTTTGTTCAGTTCAGTTCAGTTTTTTTCGCTGCTTGTATTTTTACCTACGAAAAGTAATGCACTATAATTCGTCTCAGGAAGTCAGGTGACGTAGTATAAAGAGCGACGAAGTCCGCGTAGGGAGGAGGTCGGGGTGGATGGACGGGGTCATATGTGAAACCTAAAGTCAACGTTGACTCAATTTAACTTATGACTTAACTAATGCCACGAACATTAGTTATGCAACAAACATACATATTTTAACCCAAACCACGATCTCTGTTTAAACCAAGTAGTTTTGTCGCCTAAACAGGTTCTGCACTGCAGGCGCTCTGATCACTCGTGTTGCTGGACATTCGTAGGAGAATGCATGAAAAATATGATATGATATGATATGATGTATGAGGATACGTTGGTGTAGAGACAGAGCTTCATTCTGCTCAAAAATAGTTTCAGCAGCAGCACCAAAACACCGACGGCTGTGCAACCAAAACTAAAACAACTGCAGGGAAGATATATTGCATAACCTTTAACCAGCGTGAGCCACGCCGGGTGATTGGAACTTCTTCAGATCCTTTAGGGTCACCATGTAGGTCTGGAAAACCCATTTGATGCTCATTAATAGACAGAACAGCTCTGTCTCCTACAAAATGATTTAATTTTGTAGGAGACAGAGCTGAATAGAAAGTTGTAAAAGGAAAAGCAGAGTGAAATGTACTTATTTGATATGCTTGTATTCTCTCGCTGGTATTGGCCTGTAGCTGAAATTCAATATTTAAGATAAAAGAACATGGAGGTGAGAACAGATACTTCAAGTCCGAGACCACCGTGTCTCTATACAAAGAACAAACAGCTCTACTCCTGCTGCTGCTGTTGAAGAAGAAAACGCCTCTCAGCACCCTGAGTCTTCTGCTAAAGGAGGAAAGATCGTGATAGACAGTGAGGTTTTCTCCCCGGGCTATTATTGAACACAGCAGAGTGTCAAATCTGCTATTGGATGAGTGAGTTATGTAAAATCTCTATCTACGGATCATCTCTCGAAAGTACCTCTTAGCCAGAAATATTCCCTCTCCTCTCTGTTCCTTTATTTTGGCTTAAACCTGACATGAGCGTAACATCATCAGATCTAAACGTTATCGACTCTGGACAGGTTTCCTCCTGCTTCAACGCCCACACAGCCAGAGTTGTAGGAAGGATTAGAGTCGCTCTGACACATGTGCACGCTTGTATTCTTGTTTACTAAACGCAATCTCACACCTTCACTCATCTTCTCACACCTTCACTCATCTTCTGGGTCACCTCGCCTCCATGACCCTCCTGTCTCAGCGCTCCCTTTATCCGTCTCTCTCCGTCCCTTTCATCATCCGTCAATCCATCTGCACCCCTCTGTTTGTCAGCTTTACTACACTGAATAGAGCCTCATTGGCACGAGACAAAACAGAGGCGCTGTCAGAGACTGTAACTGTCAAACTAGACTAACACTAAGCAGAAGACGAAGAGTCAACAGTGATGGGGACAAAGAGAGATGAACAAGGTACATGCAGAGTCCGTGTTGGCCGTTAACTTAAGATTAATGATGTTGCAGCTGATACGGCAGCTCGGAGACTTGTTTCTATCCTCGGTGACGTCTGAAACGCAGCGTCGGTGCTGGTGTTGTATCTGGTGACTGATGACATTTGAAGCAGTTTGTCAGTGAACCTGGAGCTCAGAGTCACATCTTCTGTAGGTTGTTGTAGTATTGAAGTGGAAGAATTTTTATTGATTGCACAAGTTACTGTAATAAACCTGGATTTAGTTGCCGATACAACACATATATTTGTTCAATTATGTGACCATTTGGCAGTGGTGTGGACTCGAGTCACAACTTTGTTGACTTTAGATTCGATTTGACAAAATGAAACAAGACTTGGACTTTAAGAGCAATGACTCGTGACTTCACTTGGACTTTTGACTTGAAAATACTTGATACCTTCCCCGCAAAAGTGTGCGCGACGATCAACTGCCCGGTACCGGCGGTAACTCCGACAGTGGCGGAGATGTTAGGTTTATTTTAGGGCTGTCAAAATTAACACAATAATAACGCGTTAACGCAAAGTCCTTTTAACACCACTAATTTCTTTAACGCATTAACGCTCACTTTTAAAGCTAGAGAGAAGATCCTGGTATCATATAAAACTAGAAATCCTAAAGAATCCATCGGTACCAACCATGTCATTCTAGCTTGTCATGAAGGAGGTTAAATAACGCTCCAAACTTCTGGTAAATTTTGGTGAGGAAAAACCTGTCATGTCCATTTTCAAAGGGGTCCCTTGACCTCTGACCTCTAGATATGTGAATGTAAATGGGTTCTATAGGTACCCACGAGTCTCCCCTTTACAGACATGCCCACTTTATGATAATCACATGCATTTTGGGGCAAGTCATAGTCAAGTCAGCACACTGACACACTGACAGCTGTTGTTGCCTGTTGGGCTGCAGTTTGCCCACTCCCATGTTGATAAGAGTATTAAATCGTCTGCCTATTAAATACTTAATACTACAAATCTTCCTTTAAAGGGACTGTTTGTAACTTTCAGAAATGCTTGTTAACAGAGACACCTGTGGCCGTTAAGTAATCGAAAGTCAGCGTCCTATTGCTCGCGCTTGCTCGCTCTAAATAGACATGAAGGAGCATCGCTCAACACAGTGAGGAGACACACGTCAGCTAAAAGCACAATATCACTCTATATTTCAGCTGCTTGGCAGTAATGTTAGCTGACCAGACCAAGGTCTCTCCATGAATCAATGCTGATCCTAGTGTTGGCTTTTCCTGCCTCAGCCTACGGGGCTGAAGCAGGAAGAGAAACGTTATCGTCTCCGACTGCAGACGCAGGGAGACACCGGCACCTGGTCAGAGACGATAACGTAACTCACTGCGGAGCTCCGTCAAGACACGGGAAACCTCTGTTGATCTGGAGGAGCTGCAGCAGTTATTTCTGCACAAACGTGCACTGTGCATTCACTAGATATTCTCAGAGCTAAACTAACTCTTCTGCAGTTTGGAGTGTGCGTGCATGCACGTATAGAGGTGGAGAGAGACAGCGAGAACGTGCATGGTGTTTGAGTGAAGGCAGGCAGGCAGAGGAGCAGAGACTCTGGCCACACGCGAGCGTGCATGGGAAACCGACCCGGTAGATTTTTACGTGTAAAAAGTTACAAACAGTCTCTTTAAAGTAGATTTTGAACCGATAAAAAATATGCAATTAATTTGTGAACTATGGACAATCATGCAAATAATCACAATTACCCACACCCTTATATACCCGACTGGTAACCATTTGGAGAGGACTGAACCACCTGTGGGGGAGTTCAGTATATACTGTACCTACACAGAGACGGATAACTGATGACTATAAAAAAAGTAATTTTAGAAAATTGTCCAGAAGTAACTAAATAGTTAGTAAATCTAATTAACCATATATCCTGTAGCTTCAGGAAAATACCAGACATGACAAACATCAGACACACGGTGGTTCCCCCTCGCCTCAAATATGGTAGAACCAGGAAGTAGAAATAGGCAGGAAGTCCTGGTCACACTGTTTTGTCTGCATGTGGACCAGAAACCAGGTGAGTAACAAGGTAAACGAGTAATGTTAGCAGTGCTTTATGTAACATCCTGCTGGGAGTTTAACACTGAAAGAAGAGCATGTTTAAGAGATTAACAGGTCTAGGGTTTGTTTTTGTTTTGCTTTATATTAAATTCCTTCACACTACATATCTATATCTGAGAGTGTGAATAGTGAAGTGGTTTATTCTTTATCCCGTGGAGTCCAGTAATAGACCCAGAGCCCATCTGCTCATACGTCTCTTACTTTGTGTAGGACTGACCTCCATGGCTGCCAAAAGCTGCACAAACAATCCTCCTCTGTTTCACCAACATTAAAGGTGCTACATTTCTAATTCACAGCGTTAACATATCATCAACAACTATTGTTTATGTAAAGATATAGAGGAGTAATGTCTACCTGAGCAGAGAATGAAGTCTCTCTCCCTCTGTGTGTGTTGTAATCTGAGCTTGTTTACGCACAGAGAAGCTTACTAAGTTTGTAAAGTGAAAATGAAACTGAACGTTGTGAATACGGGACACGAATGATCAGCTGATCGTGACGTGAAAGTGAAACTTAATGCACGGGACACGAACAGCGGTCTACTGGATGAAAGCTCTGTGTTTGTTGGACCCATCCCCTCCCCTCTTGCCCGCCCTATGTGTGCTTTTTGGCTCTTCATACTACGCCAATACACTCCCCGATCACTTTCTCTGAGCTGGTGGGTTTACATTGTACTTGAAAGCCCAGTGCGTCTCATACAGGTGCCTTGTGCATCGGCATCACAGGTATTTGACATCCTGGGAATGAGAATGGTTTTGGTGAGTCCCTGTGAGCCTGCCCCAATGGCTAGCTAATCACTGGTGCTCTGCACTGTGCTCATACGGCGGTTACCGCTGATGACACCGTCCTGACCAACGCTGTTGTTGTGGAAGCGTAGAACCCACCATCCAGACAACCTGTTCTCACTGACAACTCATCAAATCCCGCCAGGGTCAGTCAGCGCCTCTCGGCATCGGAAACCAACGCACAGATGCACCCTTTAGCAACAGACGAACTGGGCTTTCAACTAACTCCTATGTAATGGCGGGCGGGGAGGGAGGTCAATGGATCAAACAAACAAGATTTTCAACCAGGAGACCGCTGTTCGTGTCCTGTATGAAACTAAAAGTAACGTTGACTTATTTAGTCACGTCAGTCGTTAGTCACATGACTCGTCGGTATCGTCAGACTGGTGAGTCAAGTGAGTCGCTAGTCAGTGAAGTTAACGCCAACCACGACCGTTTAAGTGGTTGTGTTGCCTAAACCTAACTTCCTGTGAAAACAGAAGTTTATTTTGAAAGGACACATACATATAACAAGCGTATATTAACACGCCGTCCCTGGTCCGTCCAAATGTAACACAAGACAGGTACCCGTGCGTCGGTCTCTAATGCAGAGGGACATATTTGAGGAGGCAATACCTCAATCATAGATGTGCTCTGAATTTAGCATCTTTAATACACACATGGAGGATGGAGCTGGTAATCTGAGTCAGCATGTTGTAAGATACTGCAAGTCTTTCAGGGACTGTAACACCTGCTACAATCTGAACGGGGTTAAATGTTCTTTTTAACACACTCACACAGGTGTTTTCTCTTTCACATGCATGATGAGACCTCAGCCGTGTGAGCATCTACACTCCTGTTGGCTTTGTTGCGATAGTTACTGGCAGGACGACTAATACATTATCTTAAGAGTGACGGTAACGTCACGTAATTCACAGCGTAGCTCTACCCGCCGTCATCTGGACTACAGCTTTAATCAGCCAGAGGAATAGAAAACAGTGTGGCTGAGCAGGGCCTCTAAACTGAAATCGAATAGCCTTTTATTCCCCCTGCTACACAAATGAGTATAAATCTTTGCAAACTATCCGGGCTCGTGCTCTCTTGAGGAAACACTGGTAAGCTTATTTGTATAGTCCAATATCACAGATTAGCCTCAGGGGGTTTTACAATCAGTACAGGATACGACGCCCTCTGTCCTTTACAGTACAACCCTCATCGGATGAGGAAAAACTGAATTATTTGGTTTCATGTTTGTGCAAACACGGTTGAGAATGCCTTCGTCTCTGCACTAAACAGAGCAAATAACCTGCAACAAATAAATAAAGAATATGTAAACACAGGACAGTCTGTAACAAACGCCGCCCCCTAAACAAGAAACATCTGTTTCACCATTAACAGAACAAATATGGACAAAAACACACAGGAAAACAAGCCTTCCTTCCTCCACCTGCACTCCGCTGTGTAGCAGCAGAGGAACCGCAGGGCAAAACATTTGCCCGTGCACCTGGGGGACACATTACAGCATTCAGGAACAAACTCTCCGCCCTGAAGCAGGGGGCACACACTATAATGTCCCGTCACTGCAACACACCCGGCTCAGTCCAGCAGTACTCCGGTAGTTCTTGGCTCCAAAGTCGAGGGAGGTTAACACCGTCCACTCCGGTAGAGTGTTCTCAGAAATGTCGTGATTCAAGGGGTCCTCGGGTGGAGAAGCTGGTGACATCAGATACTGATCATTTCCCTGATGGCTGCTGTCAGTGGCTGTATTCGAAACCGCCTACTACATACTACTGAGCAATGTAGTATACAGTTTACAGTACATACTGCGTTCCTCAGTAGTATGCAGTATACAGTACATACTGCGTTCCTCAGTAGTATGCAGTATACAGTACATACTGCGTTCCTCAGTAGTATACAGTACATACTGCGTTCCTCAGTAGTATGCAGTATACAGTACATACTGCGTTCCTCAGTAGTATGCAGTATACAGTACATACTGCGTTCCTCAGTAGTATACAGTACATACTGCGTTCCTCAGTAGTATGCAGTATACAGTACATACTGCGCTCCTCAGTAGTATGCAGTATACAGTACATACTGCGTTCCTCAGTAGTATACAGTACATACTGCGTTCCTCAGTAGTATGCAGTATACAGTACATACTGTGTTCCTCAGTAGTATGCAGTATACAGTACATACTGCGTTCCTCAGTAGTATACAGTACATACTGCGTTCCTCAGTAGTATGCAGTATACAGTACATACTGCGTTAGTAGTATGCAGTATGTGACGGTTAAAGTGATGTATTTAGCAGTATGCTAGACCAGACTTTAGCCTTTAAACCAGCTCTTAAAACCCTCTTATTGTCTTCCGGTCGACCGTGCAACTTTTGTCTTCCCGTGTGGTTTGACTGTTTATTTAAGGCGTACAGTAGAAATGATCACCCAATTCTGTGTTACACCTTTTTGGCCAACTTCATTCCAAATCATTACCACAAGTTTTAGACTTTCTTTTGGGGGGAAATTAACGTTAATAAACCTAATTTCTGTGAAATTATACAACATTTTGAGTAAAAAAAAGAAGAAATTATGAATTATTTTGACTATAGTTATTATCAGATGAACATAATGTTGATGGATTATCACAGTCGAAGTTTGGTCAGAACATTGTTTTGAAACCATTTCAGTTTATTTAAAGGCAGCAAATAATGACACCTGTGACCACAGATGCTTTAAATTTGAATAAAATAACCAAAATTCAACGAAATGTTTTTGTTTTTTTTGCAAAGACCATAGTAGGGAACCATCCATGTTATTTTGGGGCAATTAGATTAAAGAAATCCATATTTATGATATAATGAAGTTTGAAAACGGGTCAAATTTGACCCGAGGACAACAGGAAGGTTAAAGCACCGGACAAAAAACACTAACTCGTACCACTATTACAACATTATTGAACAATACAGCTTTGATTGAGTTGTTTCTGTTCTGTTAGTTTACTTTATAAGATACTGCAGGTTTAAACTGTTTATTCTAACAGATCATAGTGAAATCAGATAACCAGGATCATCAACGAGGGGAGACGGGAAATATAAAACATTGATCCACAACATTTACTCAAACTGATTTTTTCAGCTACAAACAGAGGACTGATCTCCCTCCAGATTTTGGAGTAATATGTTGTCTCTCTCTGCACCGTCAGAGGAGGATCTTTCCCTCTCCTCTTCCCTCGCCACTCTGCTGCTCTGTAGCCGCTCTGTGAGCGTCACTGGCTGCCTGGTGAGCGAGCTTCGCCCGCAGATAAACACAGGTTCCTCTGAATTTATATTGGACATCTGTGTTGTGATATTTAAACAAACTATCCGTCAACAAGGAATTAAAAGCCCCTCGTCTACAGACCGGTCTCTAGAGAGCTCCAGCAGCTCATAGCGGTCTGTGAGCGTGACCGCCTGGCTGGCGAGGTAGCTGTCACGGCAGTTTGTGGAGCTTCTAAACTCTGAAAACGTCTAATATCGTGAAACTGTCAATATTCAAAATCTATGCTGTTGATTTCTCTCCTCAAAAATGTTCAGAAGTGAATTTAGTGATGAAATAGATACGAAAAAATTTAAAATACGAGCCGTTTTTGGCTGCTGTTGTAACCGTAGCCTGTAGCGGTCCAGCGCTTTGCATTGTGGGATACAGTAGGCGAGGTAGACTGGTCTGATGCAGACTGGAGATTCTTTTCCAAATCAGTACGACATCCGGGTATTTTTGGAATACTGTAGATTTAGCTTTTTTTTCACATACTACATACTACATTTTGACCAAATCAGTACGTACTACTAGTATAGTATGAGGTTGTACTGCTAGTATAGTATGAGGTTGTACTACTAGTATAGTGTGAGGTTGTTCTACTAGTATAGTATGAGGTTGTACTACTAGTTTAGTATGAGGTTGTTCTACTAGTATAGTGTGAGGTTGTACTACTAGTATAGTGTGAGGTAGTACTACTAGTATAGTGTGAGGTAGTTCTACTAGTATAGTGTGAGGTTGTACTACTAGTATAGTGTGAGGTTGTACTACTAGTATAGTGTGAAGTTGTTCTACTAGTATAGTATGAGGTTGTATCTTGGGTTTATCTAACTGTACTTTTACACTGTTCTGTTCCTCCTCTTACTGAAGTACATGATATTTCTTCCACCACTGTTATTTGATATATGATTTTGTTGTATCTTAATACCTTTATAGCGTCCCCTGACTGGCTGAGGTTTACTTCCTCTGTTTAGATCTGGCTCTCTGTGATCCAGGTAGGAGTGTGACGTAAATCAAACGTGGTCGTCGTGGGTGCACCGGGCTCGGCGGAGTAAACAACATCCTGTGTTCTGGCTTTTATGTCGCAGTCGGGGATGAAAGCAGAAGGAGTGAGTCAGTGTGTCGCGGCGCCCTGGGTGAAACCCAAAGTGAATGCTTCCGCTGTGAAACGCCGGCCGGGTTCAGCAGAGCGCTGATGCGTGTTTGTATTTTACCTCCCCTCCTCGTCTGTTTGTCTGCGTGTCCGTCAGTGACTCCCAGATTTATAATACCTCTGTCTCCTTTGACGTCACATATTAATGGATCTCAGCTGGTTGCCAGCTGATTTTTATTCATATCCAGAGCCAGTGTGGGGACTCACTGAGACAGTTTACAGTTAAATTACGTTTCCCCGAAGCCAAATCACTCGCTCTCCATTTGTTAATTGGAAACTGCTTTTGTTTTTTAAGCAGCACGGTGGTGGTGTGATCCTTTTACAACCTGTTATGACGTACTCGGACGCAAATGTGGACGCGATCTGAACAGCCAATCAGAGTGATTTCTCTCACCGACATGCTCTGCCGCTGTTTCAACATGCTGAATCGGCCGAAAAACCTCCAACACGCGCAGACTAGAGCCGACGGTGAGGGACACACGGCATAAAACTAGACCGACGCTCACCGACGGCCCCAAACTCTCCACCGGCCGGCCGACCGGCGGCGGCTTAGTGTGTCAGGACCTTTAAACCTCCACCTGGTAAAGCAGGCAGTTTCAAAGCAAGTCTGGATAACACACTATAAATGTACGCTGCTCTTTCACAGTTCAATGGTCCAAGAACAACCCTCCCACCTCATTTACCTCAGTACATTTACTCCTCAATGTTCCCACCCGGGACATTTCTGCAGACCTGAGATCTACATTTCATCGCACAAATAAATGACACAACCTGCCCGGCTGCTGAGGCTCACACACACACGCACGCACGCACGCACGCACGCACGCACGCACGCACGCACGCACGCACGCACGCACGCACGCACGCACGCACGCACACACACACACACACACACACACACACACACACACACACTCATGCACGCGCGCGCGCGCGCACGCACGCACGCACGCACACACACCCCCCCACACACACACACACACACACATAGATGTACTGTGTGATATTCATACAACATCAGCAGGATATATATATGTTACGTATTATGTTTGAGGAGATATGTGGAATTTTAAAGCTGAAATCTGCAGATTGTGTCTCTCTGAAGCAGCAATTTAAACTACAGCAATGATGGCAAACATCCAGAGTCCTGCTTGTGATGTCATTTCACCTTGGTGAGGTGAATGTAAATGTCAACCAATAATTTACTATACCCTTCCTCAAAGTGAAGAATGCTGTATATTTTCAGGCCCATACAGACTTTATATTATAATATTATCTGTTGTTGGATAAAGTTAAAATCACCTTGGACTAATACCTGCTAAAAAGATGCACATTTCTGCAAGTCAAACAGATATTTATGTGTTGGTGTTTGCATTTTAAAGTTTTGGTATTTCCCCGGATAACCGAGCATCAATGTCACAGACTTTTTTGGGGTGCCGTTTGAGCCTCATAGCTGATGTGAAAGAGGAGGAACGGTGAGGCTTGTTAGCATTCACCTGCTCCTTGATGGATGCAGCCGTCACAGAGCGGTGACCTGAGAGGTCAGAGCGTTTGGGGGGGTTGACAGGCAGAAAGAGGTCAGCGGCAGTCAGTCAGACGGTCAGAACATCAGGAGACCTGAGCTGTGTTTGGCTGCTAAAGACTGGATCACTTTTATCTCTGCTGACTGACTGACGGACCAAGTGGCTGCCTGCTCGGTTTGACTCCTTTCAGTGACTGACTGACTGATTGCCATTATTCAATTTAGGAATTTGACTTAAGACTAATTAATTTCATGAATTAATTATTTTGTATTAATTTATATGTTTGATTTTTTTCTTCTTCTTCTTCTTCTTCTTCTTCTTCTTCTTCTTCTTCTTCTTCTTCTTCTTCTTCTTCTTCTTCTTCTCATCATAAGTATTATTATCATTAATATTACTATTATTGTTATAATAATAATAATAATAATAATTAGTAGTAGTATTTTTATATTTACACATTTTAAATTTAGTTTAATATATTTTGTTATAATATATTTATTTATTTACTATTATTACAATTTGCTGTCCTCCATTGTTTTTGAATATTTTTTTAAATTACTATATGTACATATTATTGTTATGGTTTCAATTTTTGTAGTCATTTTTCTTAAAGAAACAATAAAAAGCAGGATTTTTGTATTATTATTGTTATTATTATTATTATTATTACTATTATTGTTATAATAATAACAATAGTAATAATTGCTATTATTATTTTTATATTTACACATTTTTAATTTTTAATTTATTTTGATATATGTTTTTTATATTTTATTTATTTATTTGTTTATTTATTAGTATTACCATTTTCTGTCCTCCCTTGTTTTTAAATACTTTTTTTTTTAAATTTGCAGATGGTATCTGTTATTATATGTACATATTATTGTTATGGTTTAGGTTTTTGTAGTCATTTTTCTTAAGGAAACAATATAAAGCATGATTAATATTATTACTATTATAATTATTAATATTATTTTCACATTTTTATCATTTTTATTTATTTATGTCTTATGTATTTATGTTTATTATTATTACCATTTTCTGTACTCCCTTGTTTTTGATTTTTTTTTTTATATATTTACAGTTACTATCTGTTATTATATGAACATATTACTTTAGTTGTTATGGTTTAGGATTTTGTAGTCATTTTTCTTAAGAAAACAATAAAAAAAGAGGAGAAATTGACTGAAAAATCCGACTGTCATCACATCATTTTTCAATTTATTGAAAACAACAAGAGATTTTTCAGCCATTTCAGTGAAAATACCACACAATCAAAGACATCCTGGTCATAGTTCAGTGATGAAGTCCTCTCACACCACTGAGTGTCTCTCCTGATTGGCTGCCGACGGCGCTGTCAACTGCCGACACACTCAATCACACGGGACAGGACGGCAGTAGAGGAGGTTGTACCAGCGTCTGCTTCAACAGTAGTTTAGCTGACGGTGCTGCATTCAGAGCTGCCCTCTGCTTCCATCCATCCTTAGGGCTGTGTTTCTGTGCCTGCAGACATACAGACGTAGGCAAAATTGTTGGTACTCTTCCGTTAAAGAAAGAAAAACCCACAATGGTCACTGAAATAACTTGAAACTGACAAAAGTAATAATAAATAAAAATTTACTGAAAATTAACTAATGAAAATCAGCTGTTGCTTTTGAATTGTGGTTCAACAGAATCATTTTAAAAAAACAAACTGATGAAACTGGCCTAGACAAAAATGATGGTACCCCTAGAAAAGATGTAAAATAATGTGACCATAGGGCATGTTAAACTAAGGTGTGTCCTGTAAATAGCATCACAGGTATCTTCAAACTTGTAATCAGTCAGTCTGCCTATTTAAAGGGTGAAAAGTAGTCACTGTGCTGTTTGGTATCATGGTGTGTACCACACTGAACATGGACCACAGAAAGCTAAGGAGAGAGTTGTCTCAGGAGATCAGAAAGAACATTATAGACCTTCATGTTAAAGGTAAAGGCTATAAGACCATCTCCAAGCAGCTTGATGTTCCTGTGACTACAGCTGCACATATTATTCAGAAGTTTAAGGTCCATGGGACTGTAGCCAACCTCCCTGGACGTGGCCGCAAGAGGAAAATTGATGACAAATTGAAGAGACGGATAATACGAATGGTAACCAAAGAGCCCAGAACAACTTCCAAAGAGATTAGAGGTGAACTCCAAGGTCAAGGTACATCAGTGTCAGATCGCACCATCCGTCACTGTTTGAGCCAAAGTGGACTTAATGGAAGACGACCCAGGAGGACACCAAATCATAAAAAAGCGAGACTGGAATTTTCCAAAATGCATATTGACAAGCCACAAAGCTTCTGGGAGAATGTCCTTTGGACAGATGAGACAAAACTGGAGCTTTTTGGCAAGTCACATCAGCTCTATGTTCACAGACGCAAAAATGAAGCATCCAAAGAAAAGAACACTGTACCTAATGTGAAACATGGAGGAGGCTCGGTTATGTTATGGGGCTGCTTTGTTGCATCTGGCACAGGGTGTCTTGAATCTGTGCAGGGTGCAATGAAATATCAAGACTATCAAGGCATTCTGGAGCGAAATGTGCTGCCCAGTGTCAGAAAGCTTGGTCTCCGTCGCAGGTCATGGGTCCTCAAACAGGATAATGACCCAAAACACAGCTAAAAACACCCAAGAATGGCTAAGAACTAAACATTGGACTGTTATGAAGTGGCCTTCTATGAGCCCTGATCTAAATCCTATTGAACATCGGTGGAAGGAGCTGAAACATGCTGTCTGGAGAAGGCACCCTTCAAACCTGAGACAGCTGGAGCAGTTTGCTCACGAGGAGTGGGCCAACATACCTGTCGACAGGTGCAGAAGTCTCATTGAGAGTTACAGAAATCACTTGTTTGCAGTGATTGCCTCAAAAGGTTGTGCAACTAAATATTAAGTTAAGAGTACCATCATTTTTGTCCAGGCCAGTTTCATTAGTTTGTTTTTTAAAATGATTCTGTTGAACCAAAATTCAAAAGCAATGTCTCATTTTCATTAGTTAATTTTCAATACATTTTTATTTATTACTTTTCTCAGTTTCAAGTTATTTCAGTGACCTTTGTGGGTTTTTCTTTCTTTAACGGAAGAGTACCAACAATTTTGCCTACGTCTGTATATAGTCTATATGGTGCCTGAGCTGCACCTCGACTATTAGACCTGAGGGAGCCAACGTGTGTTTTCGTATCCCCATCTTTTGGTCATACAACTCTTGACCGTGCCGTTTCCCGGGGCCGTGAACTGTCCTCAGTGTGTCGGGGGTCTTCGGCGATGTCATGGACCCCGTCTCGTTTACTAGGCTTTTTTTTGCCATGTCATCACCATTCATATCTATACAACCAATTAGGGCTGTGCATTGGTAAGAATCTGGCGATACGATACGTATCACGATACAGAGGTTACGATTCAATATATTTCGATATACTACAATACTGTAAGTAAGGTGATATATTGCAATATCTTTTATCTAACTTTAGGAAAACGGTCATAGTATAAAGAACACACCACCATATGCATAAAATCTGAGTAAAAAAAGTATTTTTTTTTTATGCAATCAGAACAGTGGGATCTGTATTTGCATGAATCACAGTCTCTGTAACATCCAGCATCATAGCATGACTTTGAGACGACACATATCTTTACAAATGATATAACGTAATATATATATATCACGATATTAAATTTTTTAGGTATTTTCTTACATTCCTGTAATCAATGTTTTCATGATTAAACTGATTACAAGAGCACAAAGTTCTTCATAGATCTATCCTCTTCATTTTTGCTCTCAAAGTGCACCAGACTGACGCATTTAACTTTAAAATGTACAACATCTCTTCCAGGGGAAAATGACCCCGGACCCCTATAGAGCACTGATGATCAAAGTGGGGTCCGGGGACCCCCAGGAATCCATGGCACTCTGTCAGGGGGGTCCGTGAAACAATTTACTATAAATTATAAAATGGTGCTGTGTCATTAATAAGTTCATATCTACAGACAGGGACCATTTGCACCAATAAAACAAGCATCTTGTGTCCATTAATACCCACGTTAGCTTTGGACCAATAGAAACTCTGATATGATTGTGGCACATCACGTCAATCTGTCATGAATCAGTCACTTCACTCCAACCCCCCAGGAAGAGCGCCGGTCGTCGATCCCAACTTTCGTAGCGGCCAAACGGCGGTACTACAACTTCCGTGTCCGTCACGTGATGCCATTGGGCCCAAAAAGACTTTTTCCCATAGACTTACATTGGGAAAGAGACGTCTATAACTCAAGTAATAATTTTTTTTGAGGTGAATCAACTCCCCAGTATGAACACTCTAATAGTCCTTAATTAAATCATTAGCTCCTAAAAGTTATAAAACGCACGAACAGCTGAATCCAGAGTTATTTCTCTTCCTCCGTTCACATGAATGAGACCCAGACCGTGATGACGGCGTGACGTTGGGACCCCGTGACCGAGTCATGTGACTAAGTGGACACTACTGAGCATGTTCCATGGGCCCAATGGATGCGGAAGATCCGGGTACTTTTCCAGACAGAAGTCGAGCCAGTTTGGCTTTATGGGCCACTGAGCAACTCTCATAGGAATGACCGGGGCCCCGCCTCCAACGCTGTATCCAGATCTCTCAATACATCCATGCTTCACTCCTGCTGCTCAGCTTAGCTTATTAGCCAGCGAGCTAGCTGGTGAGCATGGAGTCGGCCCATATCGTCGAGTGATGCTAAGCCCAAACTAGCTAAATTGAGAAAATATAACAACAGTTACATGGAGCGACAGCGACGGGAGACTGAAATGTGTCTTCAGGTGTTAGCCAACGAAGCCATGAAATGGACATCTGATTACAAAGCACCCTGAATATCAGAGCAAAACAACGTGGTGTTAACATGATTCACATGGAAATGGGTTTCTCTTTATTACTATCAAACATGTCTGAAGTATTTAGGTTTAAAATGGTAGTAAGCATTATGCTTAATTGGTGTTATGATTATGAGGGGGTCATTGGAAAAATGTCTCCCCTTTAAGGGGTCCCTGGCCCTAAAAAGTATGAGAACCCCCGCACCAGAGGATCCGATGCCATGCAGTATACACTGAGCTTTATCGTTAAAGAGCAGCTCAAAACAACTTTCAGGTGTCAGTTAAAAACAACAGTCTCTGCCGTACCTCCCCCTGTCTGTCATTAACCCTTCACCTCCACTTCTACCTGTAACGAGGCGCCCATGGCTGCAGGTGAGAGGCTGCTGCTGGATTAGAGTTACCTGCTACAGAGTGAGTCTGTCACTTTAAGAGAAGGTTTGCATTATGGGGAGTCAATAGTTTATACTGTTGTGAAGTGTGTAACGGTGTAAGGGTGTAACGGTGCACGGCTTGTGTGTGCATTAGTGTAAAAAGTGTCAAGAGGGAAAATAAACCTTCTCTTTTTGAGGCGTGAAGGCAACTGTCAACCTCTCAGCTGGACTGGACAGCACAGGCTTGTTAGCAGGTGTGAAGCTGAATTAATAAGAGAACTGCATCTCCAGCATGAAGGGAACTTCAGCTCTGACTGCAGTCTATATTCTTCACTTTATTTTACTCTTTTCTACAAGGAACAAGCATTTATATGTGATAATGTGGGTTAGACAGGAGCAGCTGATATGTTAATATGTAATTAGTTATAAAGTAAATCCTGTTTAGTGGTGGAGGAAGGTGTGTGTCGAGCTTTTTACCAGGTGTGAAGCAGAGTTAATTAGGTCTGAATCTGCAGCTCAGAGCCACAGTCGTACTTAGTATAAATACGTTTCTTGTATTTTGTCGTCTATATGTGATCATGTGAGGAGAGATTGGTGTGGTAGGACAGTAGCAGGATAGTCACGGTAGATATCAAGTACTGCTGCAGCCCTCCAAAGCCCAGGTGAGTAAGCATATAGCATACTCACTGCAGCTTGTTTCCTTCTCCACTCTGTGGTGGTAGAAATGGAGAAGGACACGTCAAAGAGACACTCTGGTTCACTCCACAACTCCACCAGTTCCTCCTCCACATGTTTACCTTCTACCCCGTTTGCTGCTTCCTGTTTGGTGCTGGAGAGAGCGCTCTGATTGTTTGTTCACGATGTTTGCGTCGTTGAACTTACGATAATATTAAACTTTGATTTTATCGGAACGTCAAGACAAGAAAAAGACTGATTTAAAGGGACTGTTTGTAACTTTTTAAGCGTATACATGTACCAGGAGCCTCTGCTCCTCTGCTTACCTTCATTGACACAGCGCGCACGTTCTCGCTGTCTCGCTCAGCCTCTAGACGTGAACGCACGCTCACTCCACACTGCAGAATAGTTAGTTTAGCTCTGAGAATATCTAGTGAATGTACAGTGGACGTTTGTGCAGAAGTAAATGCGGCAGCTCCTCACGACCAGCTGGGAGGAGACCACGGGGAAGACCCAGGACTAGGTGGAGAGATTATATCTCCACACTGGCCTGGGAACGCCTCGGGATCCCCCAGTCAGAGCTGGTTAATGTGGCCCGGGAAAGGGAAGTTTGGGGTCCCTGCTGGAGCTGTTACCCCGCGACCCGACCCCGGATAAGAGGTTGAAGATGGATGGACGGATGGATGTTAACCTACGTCACTGCTTTTTGCTTTCAATTTGAAAACCCCAGAAAAGACCGCAGACCTTAAAATCGACGCTATAGGAAACAACTTTGACTTTGTGTCTCTGAATGTAAAAGAAGATGTTTGATAGTTTCATGCATCCCACTCCGTCTGTTGTGTGTGTATTTGTTATCTTAGTAGCTGTGAAAGCATTGTTAGAATCAGCATTAACGGGCTGGTTTCTGCTTTTTAGGACAAACATTGTGTGGACTATTATGCCGTAAAGATGCTGTCATGCACGTAGACGCAGCTGTCAAGTAAAACATCCTCTTTTGACCTGACACATGCAGAATAACTCCTCCAATCAGCTCTCCTCCTGCTTGCTGAATTACCAGTTCTTATACCGTATTGATGAAAAGCTGTTTTTCACAGTAGATTTAGAGAAATTATGGCCCAAGTAGCTGCTCAGAAGCGCTTCAAGGGTAAAGGAAAAAAGGTTTTACTCATCCACTTTCGCCTGGACAGATTTACCAGGCGCTGCCCGGGGATTCAGTTCAGTGACCATCCAATCAAAAGCCTGCCTCTGTGACTTTGAGGCATTGCTCGCTGTGTTTTTTTTTGTCTCTGGCCTTCTTAAATGCACCAAACCAACACTCCCCTTTTCACTTCTCCGTCTCTGAAACAGAGAGAGAGGGAGAGGACAAAATACCGGAAACACCCCAGAACAAAATACTTTGAATAAATTACAGATTGAGGGTGAGTCACGTTCAGCTCAGCGAGCTGGCTGCTGTGTTTATTGGTGTCTTGAACTAAAGGTCATGACGTCAGTGACGTAGCAGGACTCAGCAGGAAGAATGAGTTTCAGTTAAGTGCGTGTGATAACGGTGGAAAATGAAGATTGGCTTTGTGCTGTGAGAAATCATTTAAATGTTGTACAGTCTTCTGGGGTTTTATTGGCGGTAGCATTTAACCATGACGATAGAGGAACAGCATCTTTAGGAGGAGTGAAACTAATGAGTAGCTTCATTATTGATTAATTTTTCATAATTACATACTTTTTGACAGATGTTTAGTCTGTAAAATGTCATAAAATAACATTTCATGTTCTCAGCACCCACTGTGTCGTCTGTCAAGAATAACAGTTAAAATACACCCAAATTATTCAGTTTATAATGATCAAACCCAGATCAGAGCAGAAGCTGCAGATGCAATGCAGATTAATCACATTTTATATCTGTTCAAAATGAACCTTAAAGGAGATATGTCAAGTATTTAATCCTCTTATCAACATGGGAGTGGACTAATATGCTGCTTTATGCAAATGTATGTATATATTTATTATTTGACAAAAAACTAATTTGCCTTAACGCCTTATTATTGCTTTACTATTGACAGCCATAGTTGTAATAAAGTAGTTCCATGTAGATCTATGGCATGTAGAGTTGTAGTAGTTCCCTGTACTGTAGATCTATGGCATGTAGAGTTGTAGTAGTTATCTGTACTGTAGATCTATGGCATGTAGAGTTGTAGTAGTTATCTGTACTGTAGATCTATGGCATGTAGAGTTGTAGTAGTTATCTGTACTGTAGATCTATGGCATGTAGAGTTGTAGTAGTTATCTGTACTGTAGATCTATGGCATGTAGAGTTGTAGTAGTTATCTGTACTGTAGATCTATGGCATGTAGAGTTGTAGTAGTTCTCTGTGAAGCCAGAGGAGCAGAAGCGTCACCGCCTCTGGGGGTGAAAAAGAGACATAATGACTGAAAGTGAGAGAGGATTTTGCTTCATCTGCACGGCTCTGCTCTCTTTTCTCTCTCTCTCATTCCTCCCCTCATCTGTCACGTCCGTTAATCTCTTTCTGCCTCATCCTGCTGACTTCTGCTGCCTCTCTACCGTTCATTAAAGCTCTCTCTCCATCACACCCCAATGTCTCTTTTTTTTTTCTGTCCCCCATTACTGTCTTCCTCTCTCACCCTCTTCTTTATCTGTCCATCAACCTCCCTGTCTCCCCTCACACCCCCCTACACCTCCTCTGTTGTCCCTGCTAGTCCTGTAGTTTGCCCTTGCTCCGTGTCATGTGCCTGGTCCTGAGTTTGTGCTCTCTGCTGCTGCTGCTAATACAACCAGACCTGTGTTATTCAAGCCCTGCGGCACACACACACACACACACACACACTCTCAATCACCCAACAAAGTCCTTACCATAGCAGTATGTCTCATCGTTGAACCTGCAGTGTGTGTGAGCGTAAATCTGTGTGTGTGCTCCTGTCTCCGTGAATTAGTTTTCTCTTTACACCATGTCAGGGAGAAATAATGTGTAATGCACGCTCAGCAGATAACTGGTGAGGAAAAATGCTGTTTACAATACACACACACACACACACACACACACACACACACACTTACAAATGCACAGAATCACATGAACACACACACAAACAAACAAGGAGCATTATTTTTTTTTTGCAAGTACGTAGTAAAAAGTAAAAGTCGGGTTAGCGTCGTTACTCTTTGCCGGCGTTTAATTGAGAGTGTTTCACCTTTATCTTCCCGTCCAGCCGTCTTCTGTCTCCTCACACCTCTCGTTGTTCTTTGTACTTTTATTCAATGTCTGTTTTATTAATGTTCACACTCTCTTCACCTCCTCTCACTCCATCTTGACTCTTCTTTACCGAAAGAGAGGGACATTAGCTTACTTGTTTTAAACTGTTCTCTCTGGTTTATGTTTGTTTTTAACATATAAAGAGCTGCATTTTATACGACAACGTAGTCGGGGTATATAGCGCTCCACAAGTCCGTCCATCCGTCCATCCGTCCATCCGTCCTTCCATCCATCTGTCCTTCCGTCCGTCCGTCCTTCCATCTGTCTGTCCTTCCGTTCGTCTGTCCTTCAGTCCGTCTGTCCTTCCATCCGTCTGTCTGTCTGTCCGTCCGTCCGTCCGTCCGTCCGTCCGTCCGTCTGTCCGTCCGTCTGTCCTTCCGTTCGTCTGTTTTTCCATCCTTCTGTCCGTCCTTCTGTCCGTCTTTCCTTCCGTCCACCCGTCCATCCGTCCTTCCGTCCGTCCGTCCATCTGTCCTTCCATCTGTCTGTCCTTCCGTCCGTCCGTCTGTCCTTTCGTCCGCCTGTCCGTCCGTCCTTCCGTCCGTCCGTCTGTCCTTCCATCTCTCTGTCTGTCCTTCCGTCCATCTGTCCATCTGTCCTTCCGTCCGCCCGTCCGTCCGTCCGTCCGCCCGTCCGTCCGTCCGTCCTTCCGTTCGTTCGTCTGTCCTAAAGTCCGTCAGTCCTTGCATCCGTCTGTCCTTCCGTCCATCTGTCTGTCCTTCC
This sequence comes from Sebastes umbrosus, assembly GCF_015220745.1. Classification (NCBI taxonomy): domain Eukaryota; kingdom Metazoa; phylum Chordata; class Actinopteri; order Perciformes; family Sebastidae; genus Sebastes; species Sebastes umbrosus. Next base: position 1,847,956 of record NC_051271.1, read on the forward strand.
GTCCGTCCTTCCTTCTGTCTTTTCTGTCCTTCAGTCCGTCTGTCCTTCAGTCCGTCTGTCCGTCCGTCTGTCCTTCCGTTTGTCTGTCTTTCCATCCGTCTGTCCGTCCGTCTGTCCTTCCGTTTGTCTGTCCTTCTGTTCGTCTGTCCTTCTGTCCATCTGTCCTTCCGTTCGTCTGTTCTTCCGTCCGCCTGTCCTTCTGTCCGTCCGTCCTTTCGTCTGTCCTAACGGTGTCAATATACACACATTACATGTATATAGTGTCCTTTCAAAATACTTCTGTTTTCTCAGGAAGGTTTAGGCAACACCGCCTCTCAGGTAGGGTTAGGACGTTAACTTCACTGACTAGAGACTCACGACGTCTGAGATGACGGGACACGAACAGCGGTCTCCTGGTTGAATGTCTTGTGTTTGTTTGACCCATCGATCACTCCTCCTGCCCTGAGCAGACTCTCACACTCCTTATACTACTTCACCTACTCTGCCCGTCTAATAACGCCGCGGGTGGTTCACATTAGAGTTAGTTGAAAGCCCGGTGCGTTGCATACAGTTGCTGAAGGTACATAGACAGTTGTTGTTTGCTGCTTTATTAATGCTCTGGATATCGTATAGGAATAATGTCCTTACCTCTGTTATCTTAACAGAAATGCCTTTTCTTACAGTGCATGTTCAGTAAATAATCTCTTATTCAAACACGGCTGGAGTTGTGAAGCTGCTGAAGCTGCTGGAGCTGCTGGAGCGGCTGGAGCTGCTGAAGCGGCTGGAGCTACTGAAGCTGCTGAAGCTGCTTAGGCTTTGTAGTGGGAGGTTTTTCGTGGCTTACTTATTGGACAATCTGTTATGTTGTTTCTCATTCTAGTGCTAATGCCAACTCTGAAAGTTGTTGGTGTTTATCTTTGGAAGCAGCTTGTCCTCTTACTGAATATCACATTTAGTTATGGATGGTATTATAATCCTTTTTATGATGAGTGAGCATTGGATTGAAGAAACTGTGTTTCAATTATTCCTTCCCTTGTTCACCTCTTTTTTTTCACCATAAGTCATTTACTTTTCTACATTCATCCCTCCTCCTGTTCCCTTTTCCCTTCACCTCAGTCCATCTCTTTTCCTCCTCCACATCCTTTCCTTCCATCCATCCTTTCACACGGACACCGGTTTCCTCGGTGGAAGACGCAAACCCGTGTGTGATACGTCAAAAACAAACGTAATCCTGGAGAAGAATCGCTCCCTCCAAGCGTTATTGAAGATGCAGTTTCTTTTTTTTTCATTTTGTTTTTCCTTTATTTGGTTTTACTCCGACATCTACATAAACATACTTAATTAGATACAACTTTTCCAGTTTTTACAATGAAATGATAGAACACAGATAGAACATGGGGGTGCTTTTCATGTGAAATAAGATCAAATAAATAATAATACAAAAAATTACATTTAGAAAAAATAAAAATTAAACAAAAGAAGGGCATTTTGGGGAAATATACTTTTTCCACTCGTTCCAAATTTTCTCAAATTTAGTTTCTTGAAGCGTCATTGAGAAAGTAATTCTTTCCATTATAAATATTTCATAAATTACATCATACCAGTTCTCCATAAGCCATTTCTTAGTAATTGCTTTTCTAGCAGCATTTTGCAGTTTCATTGTCTCATCTGTCTCCGTCTCCTCCTCCTCCAGCTCCATGCTGTCCCCCCTCTATCCGGACCATGGCGGCTCGGTGGCGTGGCCCCAGAGTTCCTCCTGCTCCTCCTCCTCTCAGGGCCTCCACCGGCCGCTCCGCTGCCACCCGCCTCCGATCAGCGGGAGCAGCGTGGGGCCCAACCCCACCTACTACCACGCCGTCTACGACATCCGGGTGGAGCAGTACAGAGAAGTGCCCTTCACCGGGGTCCGACCCGGCCGGGGCTCCCTGTCCCTGGTTACCGGCGGCACCGACCCCAAGGTCCCGCTGATCCGCCGGAGGGGGGGAGTGGTGGACCACCGTGATGTCATCCTGGCCCACCAGGCTCACAAGCTGCACAACACACCGCAGGCCCGGAGGAAACAGTGGGAGTGAGTACACTTCACTTTTTACAGCTCAGATAACAATATGAAGGGTGGAGCTGCGTTTATTTAAGGTGTTGGAGGCTCCTTGATCATGTGATGATGCCTCAGGTTCACCTCATAACCATCGGTTACGATATTCAAACTAAAACTTGTCTCTTTTCTGTCAGTTGGATATGACAAGTGTCTCTAAATACTACTTTATCCAGCCGCCATTGGTGGCCGTTTCTATGGTGAAAAATCATGAATAAGACGGGACGCTTTGTCGTTGTAGGTCTAATTGTCAGCAAAACTCAGCACCATTGTTGCAATGCATGCCGATTAGATTTGTGTCCGACCTGCTCTGACGTCATGCGTACGTGGGCAGCGATAACCTCACGAGATCGAGCTGGCCGCAGTTTTCAGAGCCAGGCACCGCAGTTGCTCTCCACTGACTGCAAGACCCAGTGCATGATGGGAAACGCCTGATCAAAGAGCTGGTTGGCTCTTAGTTTTGACAGCAAGTCACAACTTTCTGTGTAATTGTAATATTTAACGCTAGATTGTAGGATATTAGTCTCATGTTGTGCAATGAAGGTTTCATCTGTTAACAAACATACCTTGTGTGGTTGATAATAATAATAACAATTATAATAATGAAGGTTATTTATATAACGCTTATCAATTACAAAGAGCTTTACAAGGCGGACATAAAAATAATAAAGGATAGAATCCAATGGCAGATACTCGCACATTTCCACATAGATTTACAAACTAATATAAATAAATCCTAACGTGGTCTGAAAACTACAAGTGGCCTACAGATCGGATCCAACAGGACGTCACTTTTCCTGTGACTTCCTGTAAACTCTTTGAAAACTGGAAACTGACACAGAATCAAGAAGTGAACTGAATCGTCATTTTAAATTTCCTGATCGTATGTTTTCTAACAATGTTCTCCTTGGGGGTCGTAGTTGACTCCTCCACTTTGTTTCTACGTACACGGGTTTGTACCTTTTGAGCTTCTATCAAAGATCCAGTTGTTTAAAGGGACAGTTTGGGTGTTTTTGAACTGGGGTTGTATGAGGTACTTTTCCATAGTCGGTGTATTACCTACAGTAGATGACGGTTGGTGACCGGCACCGAAGCAAAGCGATACAGTACTGTGAATGGAGACGGCAGAAAAACACATTTTAACCACCTTAAATTGATATCCGTTTAAGTGTACGATATATTTAGAATATTTTCCGACTGAGAACTGAACTGAAAGTGAAACGTATCTCTACTGTTTTTGTCATCTGAGCCTTCTGGCTTTGGAGAGAGCAGAGATGAGTCAATGCAAAGAACATAAATGTCAGTATCTGGGTGCCCTGCAGTTGTAGCGTCGGCCCGTTTGACCACGGAGACGGCCGGCTCGACCGCCACGTTACCGCCATACGATAACGTTTCCTGACAGAGTTAGCATGCAGCTTTAGCTCTGCTCTGTCTAGCTCTGCTTTTCCTGCAATGTTTGAAACCCAAAGTGTTTCCATCTTTTACTGGATGTGTAGTGTTTACCACGCTGGATTTAACATGGGAGGGTGCAGGTCGTATCCACGCTGACCCTCCAACGTTTTCTACTTTCTCATTTCAGCTCGCTGAGGTTTGTTTTGCTTTCGACGGATACGTAACGGATATGACGTCACGTTACTCAGTTCACTTTCACTTTCAGTTCCCCGTTAGAAAGGGCTGTCTGACGGGAGGATAAAGCCGCATCTTTTGTATTCCTCTTAACTGGGAGTTTCATGTCCATTCAAACTTTGGACGTACTCTAACTGATGAATTTACTTCTGGATCCCCTTTAAGGATGCAGGAGCAGGTAGCATACAGTAGTTGTTTGTTGAAATCAGCTGCTGCTGGAAATGAGGACAATGAGAGTGGAGAGACTGAACCAAAACGTGCCAAAAGAAACCCCAAAACAATCAGCCTAATGTGGCTAAAATGCTCAGTAGAGCTGCAGAACTGGTTGGTAATTCTCCGTGGGTTAGTTACTTCAAGTGTCCCCTTTCTCGTTATTCATTTGATTCAATGTAAATATTAAAAAATACATATTGATTAGTGGAGATTTTAAGGTGGTAAATGGGAACATAACTGGAGCTGATTGTGATATTGTGGTATCAGCTAATCTGTTTGTGCCAGAACATGAAGGAGTGTTTCCCTCCACCTGGTTGTAGAGAGTACGTCCATCCCTCTATCTGCCTTCCCTCCACCTGGTTATACATTAGAGAGTACATCCATCCCTCTATCTGCCTTCCCTCCACCTGGTTATACATTAGAGAGTACATCCATCCCTCTATCTGCCTTCCCTCCTCTTCCTGTCTCCCATAGAGACATTATTCATTATCCTGCACAGCTCATATCTCACGTGTGCAGCTTATCTGTTACCTGCCAAACACAGATCTCCCTATAGGTTACCTAGAGACGGGGGACGAGCCATAAAACATAATTACTATTGTTCAACACTAATTGCTGTAATCATATCTGGGATCTAACAGTCCTAACAAGGTCCCAGTTCATCCTAGCCGTACTTATCAACGACAGGATGTAGACAAAGTCCTCATGGAAAAAAAGACTTTGGAAGGAAGGTTCATATTAGGTTGAATGTCAAATCATAGAAGCATTTGACAGCTATAAAAGCCGTCTGACATTCAGCACTTTGAGTTTTCAGAGCAGCTACAAACAGGCAGAGCTGTTGTTTCATCCATCAGACTTTTTAATATGTTCAGGGAAGCGTCCTCAAAAGACTACGATAATTTACATTAAACAAAGACAAATGGTCACAATTTGAAACCAATAAAGATATGATGTGGAGCAGCGCTCGATGTGGAAAGAATTATTCACATGTTGGTGTGTGTATCGACCGAAGCAGCAGTCATTATTAGCCTCATTCTGAATATCTGCAGTGAATAAAAGATACTGGGAGATATTGGGGTCTATGGAAAGGAGGCTGGGTCACGGGCGGACATCAGTCTTGAGGTACGGGGTATAACGCATGCGCAGTGTAACTGAAGCTGCGGTCGTGCGTTGCGATTGGCTCAATTAAGGCGAGTGCAGACCAGATTTTACTGCGCATGTGTTGTACCCCCAAAGATATGACGCGTTGATGAGGCGTGACCCAGACTTCTTTCCACAGCAGGCCTTGGGTTTGGGGGTCCTTCCCCAAGGATTTAAGTGAAGGTTTTTGACTTAAAACTCTGCGATTTGTTCTCATTTTGGACCATTATTATTACAAGTTGAATAATTGTTTTATTATTTACACGTATCACAGCCTTCTTCTGAACATTTAATTCTTCTGGAAATGTTTTCCTTGTGAAATCATCATTCTATAAATCAAAAGAGCAGATTCAGAAAACACAAATTAAAAAAAAAAAAAAGTCATGACTAACAGTTCAGCAGCCTTATTATTTCACAGAAAGAATGTGAACAGTGTTTAGTTTAGTTTAGTTTAATGAGATATCCACTAGCTGCAGCATTGCAGCTGTTATTCTTCCTGGGATCCACAAACACACTTACAATGAGACAGCGTGAGAATAAACAGGACAAGACAAAAACACACACACACGCAGAGTAATATAACATAACATAATATTACAGAATAAAACAGCACAAGACTGAAACACAGACAAGACGAGCTCCTGATAATCAGAACAAATTTAAATTGCATTGCGTCTTGTCGGCCAAAACGAAGGCGACGTGAGGCGACGCAACAGTCGGCCTTCATCGCCGCTAGTTCTTTAACGTCGGGTCGGTGCGTCTGGGTTTTAACTACCGAGGGGGGCGTTATCATTTCATCAGGAGGGAAACACTATATAGTAGCGGCCCACTTTGAGCACTGATGTGCAGCGCTGATGAACACTGCTAACTGTAGATTTATCAAAAACTCACAATTAACATTGCAGCTGTAGCAAAAGATCAGTTCCCCCCATTTTGTGTTGTTAAAAAACCACAAAGGGAAGAACAGGTTGGACAAAGCAACGCTGTAATGATTCCTTTTCAGTTTGTGTTCTTTGGGTCTATTTTCAATCCAAGGATGCAGAGCGGAGCTCAACTCTCCTCCGACGGTAACGCAGAAGACTATAGATGAATTGGAAGCCATAAGATTCATTGCAAGATCGATACGCCGTGTCCAAATAGTGTTAGAGCTTTTAGTGCCAACGTGATTCAAACAACTAAGAAGATCAATAGCGTTGTGTCTTCATTGATTGTACGTCTCTGAGAGACATCTGAAGAGGAGAGCGTTTGCTTTAACAACACACGCTGTAATCTGGATTATCACGGAGAGACTTTCGCCAGCTAAGCAAGAGAAGTCTTCAAACTGTCTCAGCCATATGCAGACTGGTACACCGACACATCATTTTTACTTCAGATTTTCTGTTTAAATGATGTCGTTTCTGCAGTTTTTTATTGAAAAGACGTGACTTAATGTGTCCCATGGTCAGTGCTGGACCTGACCAGTTTGGTGCACTAGGTAAGATTTTAGCGTGTGCAACTCCACCTCTTTGTTTGAGGTGTTATTTTTGTGCATACAGGGTTGAAATAGCCTCTTAACTTAAGCTTATAATATAGCTACCATATTGACCTTGATTATGAGACAAAAAATAATAAAAAACTTCACATATTGGGAAAAAAAAAACAAGGTAAGCTGATTTATAAATCTTTTAGATTAAATTGTCTTGGTGGCAAAGGCCAAAAAGTAACCTGCAGCCTGCTGATAGGCCTATTTCTAATATAATTTAACCATCTAAAAGTGAAAAATAGAACCATAGGTTATATTTTAATTAGCCTGTCTCATCGTTCACCATGATTTCAAATTAGAATTATTCTCCTCCTCCGTTCTTGGTTTACTTAGCTGACTATTAACCCTCTGAACATGATGGTGGATCATCTGACTGGCATTAACATTACTGTCTTTTGAAGGCCGTTGCAGGTTTCAGTCTTTAAGATAGTGGACATGAAGTGGAATCATAGGAATCTTGAGATTGTGATGAATCCGTTGATACCAGATGTCGTGCTAGCGTGCTGGGAAAGGGGATAAATATTAGGGATGGGACGGTACACCTATCTCCTGATTCGATGCTATTCGATATGTATTGCGATTCTATATTACGATTTATTGCGATTTTTGTTAACTTCTCTAACACTAGACCATGGGGAAGAATCATACACTTCTAGGGACTTTTACTTTGGAAAACATCTAAATGAATCCAGTAAGAATATTTGATTTTCAGCATGTATGTAGTCAGAGAAGTCCTGAAGTCAAATATATCAGGATCATTGTCAGGAGTTATTTATAACATTTATTATCCATCAACCCAAAAATCAAAGAATAAAAACTTTTCCCTCACAGATTAGTGGTATTTTCTTTTTAATTCATAAAGGACATGTAATGTTTTTTACTTCTGGTGAATATAATCCATCAATCTGATTTCCATAGATGTATTTTGTATATACAGTTCCCTTTGTTAACACCTTATTTTGAAAAACCGGACGTAGTCCCACATGTCTACTTCCTCTAACTTCTCCAAGGTGGTCTCTAGCTCTTCCCTTCAGCTCTCTCAGCGTTCTCTGTATCCATCCATGGTCAGCTCCATCGGGGCCGTTTCAATGCAGAGAACATAAATGTCAGTATATGGGTGCTCTGCAGATGTAGCGTCGGCCCATTTGACCACGGAGATGAGAGTGACGGCCGGCTCAACCGCCACGTTACCGCCATACCATAACGTTTCCTGTCCGTGACAGAGTTAGCATGCAGCTTTAGCCGTGATGTCTAGCTCTGCTTTTCCTGTCAATGTGTGAAACCTAAAGTGTTTCCATCCTTTACTGGATGTGTAGGGTTTACCACGCTGGATTTAACATGTGAGGGCGCAGGTCGTATCCACGACGACCCTCCAACGATTTAGACTCTCTGAGGTTTGTTTTGGTTGACGGATACGGAACGAATATGACGTCACGTTACTCAGACTACCACAATAAAAGCGGTAACTTCCTTCTACCTCCACATAGACTCAAATGAAGCAAATATATCGATTCTGGCATTAAAACATCTATTTCAAAATCGTAAAAAAAAGGAAATCGTGATGTTTGTGCTTATGCACAGCATGTGTGCCGAGCTGCGTCCCTGCCCATGGTACAGTATACGATTTCCATGATATGGACGCCACCAAAGAAAACGTGTCCCTTTTGTAGCTACCATATACTGTTTATTCTTTAGAGTGGAAATGAGTTCCTTGTGCAGCATCTCTCAACAGAGAGTCTTTCAGGTTTCTCTCTTGCAATCAAACTCTCCAGCCGCTGATGTGATTGACTAACTCACCTTCAAACAGAGACGAGGAAGTAATCAGCGAAATGAAAGTGAGTTTGGCTGCAATGAAAGCATGCAGACTATTCACTCGAGAGGAGAACAAACGTTACCTGAGCTGACTCTCTTACCGGCCTTTTCCCTGTCACGAGGTCCTTGAGTCCTGAACCTTGTAACGGAGGCGGTGGCTTGTGACAGAGAGAAACTTTATATTGCCTTGTTTTTATGTTTTGATGGACAAACAAGCAGAAAGACGGGAAGGCAGACAGCTGCTGACCCAGTTGCAGATCAGACCAGGTGTGTCAGCGAAGCCTGGGGGGGGGGCAGAAGATGATTTTTATTAGACATGACAGGTTAAAACCCCACTTACCCTGTCATGCAGTAGATCCATGGATGGGGTGATTGCCGTTGGGATGGATGGGTTTTATTACCCTCTGGTCCCATGTGTCTGCCTGCCTCTTCCCCTTTCTATCTCTTTCAACGCCCCCCTCAGACTCTCTAAGGTGATCCATGCTGACTAGTTGATCACACCCAAACGGCCTTTGCAGGACCAGTAGCTGCAGCGGCTCATCTGTCCTCTGCCAGCCGGGATAGAGAGCATGTTTACTGCTTCTGCTGCATCACCTGTCTCTGTCGTCTCGCCGTCTCTGGCACCGGATCAGTTCGTTATTGGCAGAACACAGAGATTCCCCCGTGTTGCCAAAAAACTGACAATTAATTAAGATGAGATGAAATGTGATCCGCAGGAGGAAAACTTAGTGTTACAACGGCACAAGAAACGGACAAATAACACTAATCAAGGTAATATGGATTATTAATATACTATATATAATACTAGAGGGACTGACCTCCACCAAGGCCGTTCCATAAGTGAAAAATAATGGGTGTATCCGCACAGTTATTCGGATCCTCTCCAAACCTTCATGGGCTTTTCCTTTGACCATGTTACACCCTTCCACCAAGTTTCATTAAAATCGGTCTGGTAGTTTTACTGTAATCCTGCTGACAAACCAAACCAAAACTTGCTATGTATGACAGACCGTTGCTACGTATAACAGACTGTTGCTGTGTATAACAGACCGTTGCTATGTATAACAGACCGTTGCTATGTATTACACACCGTTGCTACGTATAACAGACTGTTGCTATGTATAACAGACCGTTGCTATGTATAACAGACCGTTGCTGTGTATAACAGACCGTTGCTACGTATAACAGACCGTTGCTATGTATAACAGACCGTTGCTGTGTATAACAGACCGTTGCTGTGTATAACAGACCGTTGCTATGTATTACACACCGTTGCTACGTATAACAGACTGTTGCTACGTATAACAGACAGTTGCTACGTATAACAGACCGTTGCTATATATAACAGTCCGTTGCTGTGTAAAACAGACCGTTGCTGTGTATAACAGACTGTTGCTACGTATAACAGACCGTTGCTATGTATAACAGACCGTTGCTATGGACGCAGTCCTGATGTCGGACTCTGGAGGATCGTTTTTGTGTTAAATTATTGATTTCTTCAGTAAGTAGCCGTGTAATAAGCGGGATAATGTACAGCTAGCGGGTCATTGTTGTGAGTCGACCGAAGAGTGCAGCATCGCCCTGTCGGGCAATCCCGACTGACTTTACTGTATTTCAAAGGCTCTAGTAGGTTCAGTTTTAGGTCTAGAGTGAAGCTACAGATATCATATGAAACTATAAAAACTTAAGGAATCCATTGGTACCAACCATGTCATACTAGCTCGGCAAAGAGGCTAAATAACGCTCCGAACTGCACTAAATTTTGGTTTGGAAAAACTGTCAATAAGGGGGTTTCTGAGCAGTTTACACAACACAAGTGCTCGCCATCCAATCCAATCAAAAAAAAAATGCAATTCTTGCAGAAATCTCCAAATTGTCAAAAGTTTTTGATCCCAAATCACAGCATGGCTTTTTCTATGGTGTTCCTCAAGGTCTTGGTGTCTTAATGTGGTATTTTGGAGGGATTATTGATCATTTTTATCAATTCTCCAGTGGGGAAAAAATGGTTAAATTTAGCACTAAATCTGTGTAACAAATGGTATCAACCCAAAAACTGCTGCAACAACTTATGAGACATAATAGAGCATGGGGATGACCATCATATACTTCTATCATCATGTTCTAAACCCTTATACACTTCTACAATTCATTTTAAATCATGAATTCATGTTTATTTCTGATTTATGACTAGAACATCTTGACCCACAGTGCTGAACTGCATCTAAAATTAATCTCCAGGTTCCAGCTTTCAGATGATGTACACCACTTCTATGTGACATCTACTGTTGACCTGCTATCTCCCCCTAAAGACCCCCTGGACCCCCTAAAGAAGACTAGAAACGGGGTTCTCAGAGGGTTCATTGTAGGTTGTTGTGGAAGTGAGAAGCAACTTTTTTCCTTACCCTGTTCTATTTTTCCAGACGCTGTCCCGGTCATTCTCATATTTCTTTAACCTCTTTGCTGCCACCAGCACTCCGATATTGTAAATGTGCTTTTTAGGCTGTGACCTTCCTAAAGGTCACAGTAAACTGAGAACGCCTGACGCACAGACCGGGTCAGAGGGAAGAGTTGACCTGCGGAGCGTGGAAGCATGTTGGAGCAAGAGATGACGTCTTTCCCCGTGACATTATATGATCCAAAAACAAGCAGACCTCTGCATTATTCCTCTTTAAATAAACCTGCTCAATCTGCCATTCCCTCTTTGACATTGGGATTTAGAAGTGAAAGTGTCTCTTTGTTTTTTGGATCATGTGATGTCGTTGAAGTGAGACAGACCTCATTAAAACACGGAGATTCAACAAAATGAAAAGCCTCCAGCAAGGAGAAATCATTATAACCGATGGATTCATTTACTTTTCTTTTATTAATGTGAGGAATCACTCATCTGACGTTGGACGTCATTCAAAGAGTCTCCTTATCAATGAGAACATAATTAAGAAACAACAATAACTAACACATCCGTTCTGTGTGTATCTAGTGGAAAACACTTTGTTTGTTTTGGTTGATATCGTGAATATAGCGGTCTCTGTTTTAAAGTTTACTGCAGGAGAACACCTGCTATCATGCTGACAGCTCAGTGACAGAGAAGAAACTGGTTGCAACACGGAAAATACGCTTTAATATTAGGTTTATGATTTAAATATCTAATCGTGATTAATCGAAAATTAATCACACATGTTTTTATCTGTTCAAAATCACTTAACAACACAAAACAATGACAGATATTGTCCAGAAACCCTCACAGGTACTGCATTTAGCATAAAACAATATGCTCCAATCATAACATGACAAACTGCAGCCCAACAGGCAACAACAGCTGTCAGTGTGTCAGTGTGCTGACTTGACTATGACTTGCCCCAAACTGCATGTGATTATCATAAAGTGGGCATGTCTGTAAAGGGGAGACTCGTGGGTACCCATAGAACCCATTTACATTCACTGATCTGGAGGTCAGAGGTCAAGGGACCCCTTTGAAAATGGCCATGACAGTTTTTCCTCGCAGAAATTGTTGCCCAACTTTGGAGCGTTATTTATCCTCCTTCATGACCAGCTAGTCTGACATGGTTGGTACCGATGGATTCATCAGGTTCTTTAGTTTCATATGATGCCAGTATCTTCACTCTAGCTTTAAAGCTGAGGTCGCTACAACCTCCAAATGATCGATTGCGTTAATGCTTTAAAGAAATGAGTGGCGTTAAAATGAATTTGCGTTAACGTGTTATTATATTCATTCATGTTTATTTCTGATTTATGACTAGAACAACTTGACACACAGTGCTGAGCTGCATCTCAGATTAATCAGGTTTCCAGCTTTCAGATGATGTTCACCACTTCTATGTGACGTCTACTGTTGACCTGCTATCTCCCCCTAAAGACCCCCTGAACCCTCTAAAGAAGACTAGAAACGGGTCTATTGTGGCTCTCAGTGTTAAAGACCACATATACAATTACAGTATAAATACCTTACCCAGATGATGATTTGATTATTACTTATAGTTTTTATAGTTATTACTTAAAGAGTATACCTGATTTGTGAAGTTGAGCATTATATGACAAACTAGAGACGTACAATAAAAACAGGTTATGTGATATAAACGTGTTCGTTCTGATTTAAACGTCGTTGTGAGGCTCAAAGAAAACAAATGAAACTACAAGAACATAGTTCTCTGTGTTTTGTTCTCCTCCTCTCTCTCTTTCCTCGTCTCTCCTCCTCTTTCCCCTCAGAGGGAGGTGGCGGTTATTAGCAGTGCCCTCACGCTAAAGCTACAACTTCTTGCCAGAATCTGTCACCTCCACACCACCAACACACACACACACACACACACAGAGACAGTGTGTGTGTGTGTGTGTGTGTGTGTGTGTGTGTTATCAGATAGAACACACTTTCTCTTCTTCACCCGTTTCCAGTGCATAATAAACATTACATACATAGTGATTCTTTTGTTCTTTTCATATCCAGACACCAGGCATCGAGGACCCAGTGGTCTTGAGAGAGAGAGAGAGAGAGAGAGAGATAGAGAGAGAGAGAGAGAGAGAAAGAGAGAGAGTGAGACCTACTGGACAAACAACCCACTAACATCTGGCTTTTGTCTTCAGTGGGAAAAGTCACAATCACCATTCATTCCCAGGACGAATGACTCTATTATTCGGCTCCAGCTCTGATCGGCAGTGATGGAAACATGACACCCGGGTGGACACGCTAACGTTTCACCCCTTTTCCAGTGTGATGCTGTGTGACGCACATTGACGTGACTAAAATGTGCGATTAATTGTGATTAACTATTTTAACCGATTGACAACCCTAATTAAGAAATATTATTTAAAAAAAGGTCTAAAGCGGGGGCGCCGCGGTAGCTCACCTGGTAGAATGGGCGCCCTATGTATCAAATAGGCGAGTCCTTGCTGCAGCGGCCCGGGGTTCGAATCCGACCTGTGGCCCTTTCTGCATGTCATCCCCTCTCCCTCCCCCCCTTTCACCACTATCACTATCACTCTCAATAAAGGCAAAAAATAATCTTTAAAAAAAAAAAAAAAAAAAAAAAGTCTAAAGCGTTCTACATAGATTTCATAAGTGGAAGACAAAAAAAACTGAGTGTCCGGCTAGAAGTGTTCAGTGATCTGCCGAAAAAACTTAAAGTCCGTGTAAAGCAATAATAAATCTGCATTCTGGGTTTGTCACACCTCAGAAAAATGTCTTACTAACCACCCAGCCAAATTTGAATGATCGAAATCATGGAGAAATCAGCAGTGAGACGCCCACAAGCACGAAGAGGGAGGAGCTCAGCACCAAATCCACGTCAGACAGGCAGATTGGGGGAAATGTGGCGTATGGAAGACAGCTTGCCCGGTGTCGCTCGGGGGCCTGAGTCCTTCTGATCGAGGCTCAGCCCGTGGACGGTGTGAGGACGGTAACGGGCCGGGGTGGCACGAGACCGATAGTCGACAGGTACCTGAAGGGAAAGTTGAAAAGAACTTTGAAGAGAAGGGTCAAGAGGGTGTGAAACCGTTGAGAGGTAAACGGGTGGCGTCCGCGCATTCTGCCCGGGGGATTCAACTCGTACGGGTTAGGGACGTCCGCTCGGTGTTTGAGGATCCCCACGCCGGACCTCTCCACGGCGCTGGCTGGCCCCCGCCGGGCGCATTTCCTCCGCAAGCTTTACAGCGCCCCCCCGTCCAGACCTCGCCGCTTCCCGGGGTCTTGGACAAAGTGCTTGCTTTTGTGGTCCTGGATGTCTGTAAGACATTCGTGGCGCTGGTACTCCGTACTCATCGACACTTTGTCATTTTCCTGGACTTCTCTTTTGCCTTTCCAAAACCAGGTTTGTGAAGACGGGTGGGGTTATGTTAAGGATGGCTCCACTGCGTCATCGAGCCACGATTTCAGCCCCGCCCAAAAAATCCTGAACACAAAACTGACAAAAAACAATTTAACGGTCTAACTCCACAATCCAGTACTACAATGTTCACAGCCTCTGCAACATGTTTTCACTCATTAATTTCCAACATTTCTAATGTGTTTAGAAACAAGGCCTTTAATTTGAGACCCTGCCGTACCCCTCCATCCACCTCCACCACCTCCATCCACCTCCACCACCTCCATCACTTCCTAGCTGAACGAGTAGTAACGCTTGCTGGACTTGCCGTGTTTGAACGTAGAAACATATTTGGTAAAACCACATACATGTTAAACGTTTCAGAGACAGTGTTCTGTGACAGTCTCTCCGTCTCTCCGTCTCTCCGTCTCTCCGTCCCCCCGTCCGTCCCTCAGTGACTGTCTTTCTGTTGTGTTGTATTAGTGCCAGCATCAGTCAGTTTGTTTTGCTGGCTTGGCGACGCCACTCTGCTGCCAGCTGCACTTCTGCTTCCAGAGTGCACATCATTCATTTTAATATTTATCCTCCGTCTCTCTCGCTCTCTCTTTCTCACCTTCCACCTCTCCTCTCCATTCACCACCAGCCCTGTCCTCTCCTCCCATTTCTTCTCCTCTCTTATATCCACTCTTTCTCTATCACCCTTCCCTCTTTACTCTCTTTCTCTCTCTCCCTCTCCCTTCTGTCTCCTCCCTCTTCCTCCTCTCAGTCTGAGAATTAGTATTCTGATTAGCGGCATCTACTCATTGCTGTTTTAGTGATAAATTGATGTGACAGTTTGCCTATGAAGCACATTGATGACTTCTTTTTTCCACCCAAGGTTGTTTGGTTTCATGAGAAGTGATTTAGTTTCCCGCCCACCTCTCTTCCAACGGGCCGCTCAGGGTTTATTACCTCCACCGAGGAGGTGATGTTCTCGGTTCAGTTAGTTTGTCTGTTTGTCAGCAGGAGTATGCAAAAACTACTCGCCCAGGTTTCATGAAGCTTGGTGGAAGGGTGCAGCACGGACCAACGAAGAACACTTTAAACTTTGATCCGAATCACGTGGCGGATACACGCATTATTTTTCCTTTGTATAAACGGCTTTGGTGGAGGTTGGCGCTCTCAGAGTGGCCTTCTAGTTAGGGCGGGGTGATACGGCCAAAATCTTCTAAAATAGATGTTTTAATGACAGAAGCGATATATTTGCTTCATCTGAGTCTATGCAGAGGTAGAAGGAAGTTACCACTTTTATTTTTGTAGTTTGAGTAACGTGACGTCATATCCGTTCCGTATCCGTCAACCAAAACAAACCGCAGCGAGCCGCAAACGAGAATGTAGATAACTGTTGGAGGGTCAGCGTGGATACGACCTGCACCCTCACATGTTAAATCCAGCGTGGTAAACACTACACATCCAGTAAAGGATGGAAACACTTTGGGTTTCACACATTGACAGGAAAAGCAGAGCTAGACAGAGCAGAGCTAAAGCTGCATGCTAACTTCTAAAAAAGGCCAAAATGTGTCAGAAAATAAGGCTGAAATATGTCAAAGAAAAATGCCAAAATATGTCTAAACAAAAGTCTGAAATATGTCAGAAAAAAGGCTGAAAAGTTAGCAGGAAACGTTATGGTATGGCGGTAACGTTATCACATCGCGGTAACGTGGCGGTGGAGCCGGCCGTCGCTCTCGTCTCCGTGGTCAAATGGGCCGACGCTACGACTATAGAGCACCCAGATACTGACATTTATGTTCTCTGCATTGAAACGGCCCCGATGGAGCTGACCATGGATGGATAAAGAGAACGGAGCTATGTAGAGTTCTAAAGTGAAATTGAGTTTATTCAGTTGGGTGAAGGTCAGAAGTAAACTGGTTTCTAGATCGATGCATTTGTCTCCTAAAAATAATACTAATTTACACCTGAATCTTTTTTTTTATATATCAACATCAGAGAAACTTTTTTAAATGAACTCTGCTAAATGTTCACTGACAACATATTGAATTCATTCTTCCTACAGTATCCACTCCTGCAGTATAATATCCGCTCGTAGCAACCGAAGCATGATTAAGCCTTTTTATGGTTGCGTTCGGGGACTCAGGGCAACCGTTTGGGGAGAGATTGTGGTCTTGGTGTAATATTGAAAAAGTGAATAATGACTTGTAGCGACGAACAAGAAGAATTTACTTATTTGACATTTAATGAAACGATGATCTTTTGTCTTCTATAAACCGAAACGTGTGATTTAGACTCCGGACACAGTTCTCACTGGTCTCCAGTTTAAATCAGCGTCCCTATAAATAGCATGTTGTTCAAAAACAACACTTTCTGTCGTCAGTGAACATAATCCAGACTGCAATTATGTTTCCCATCAAAACGTAGCTGGAAAAACAGATTAGTGTGATATGAACGTACTTTGTAGGAGACGGGGTTGAGAATCGTTGCAGTCGTTGTGTCTGCACGAAACTGCTCCGTCACAGTTTTCTCTCTTCACACACACGTATCATTCAACATGTTCTAAGACGTGTTTCTCTCAAAATGAAAAAACTCTAACAAACAAGAGTTACAGTTTGTTGTTGCAACCTTTTATTTGATTGGAACCAACACAAGTGCTCGCCATCCAATCGCCGAAAAATACAAACCTTGCAGAAATCTCAAAAATGTAAAAAGTTTTTTATCCCAAATCACAGCATGTCTTTATCTATGGTGTTCCTCAAGGTCTTGGTGTCTTAATGTGGTATTTTGGAGGGATTATTGATCATTTTTATCAATTCTCCAGTGGTAAAGAATGGTTAAATTTAGCACCAAATCTGTGTAACAAATGATATCAACCCAAAAACTGCTGCAACAACTTATGAGACATAACAGAGCATGGGGATGACCAACATATGCTACTATCATAATGATCTAAACCCTTATATACTTTTTAATTAATGTTTATTTCTGCATGTGATGATCATAAAGTGGGCATGTCTATAAAGGGGAGACTCGTGGGTACCCATAGAACCCATTTACATTCACTGATCTGGAGGTCAGAGGTCAAGGGACCACTTTGAAAATGGACATGATAGGTTTTCCTCGCTAAAATTTAGTACAAGTTTGGAGCGTTACTTAGCCTCTTTGGCGACAAGATAGTATGACATGGTTGGTACCGATGGATTCTTTAGGTTTTATAGTTTCATATGATGCCAGTATCTTCACTCCATCTTTAAAACTGAGGTCGCTACAACCTCCGAATGATCTGCGTCAATGCTTTAAAGAAATTAGTGGCGTTAAAATGAGTTTGCGTTATTCATTCATTCATTCATGTTCATTTCAGATTTATGACTAGAACAACTTGACCCACAGTGCTGAGCTACATCTCAAATTAATCTCCAGGTTCCAGCTTTCAGATGATGTTCACCACTTCTATGTGACATCTACTGTTGACCTGCTATCTCCCCCTAAACACCCCCTGGAAAAGGAGAGAAACGGGTCTATAGTGGGTCTCTAAAGGGTTAAACGTTTCCCCTTTAATTTAACCTCTTTATACGTCACCATGCTCGGCCGCTCCCGCTGGTCTCCTGGGTTTGCCCCACGCGTCCTCGACGCCCTCGTCCCAGAGAGGTTTCGGTTCAGCGGCCGTCAGAGAGGACGGCTGTTTGTAACGAGAGGTTGCCGCTTTGTTCGTCTCAAATTATCAGGCTTCCTTTACAGAAGCCTTCATCTCTCATTTATCCCTTTCATCCAAATCCTCAGTGACTCACCCCACTTCCTCTCCTTTATTTCACCCTGACCTGCCCACACACACACATGCACACACACGCACACACACACGCACGCACGCACGCACGCACGCACGCACGCACACACACACACACACACACACACACACACACACACACACACACACACAGTGGACCACAGTGTGAGGAGGAGGTGTCGGAGTCCTCATGTGGGACTCTGCTGCCCTCTTGTGTTGATGCTGAGAAGTGATCACGTTAGCTGTTTGATTTGATGTGTTCAAGAGAATAAATCTGTGTGTGTGCGTGCGTGCGTGCCTGCGTGTGTGTGTGAGCAAAGTGCTACAGGACCGAATGCGTCATGCTGACACACGGTGACGCAGGCGGGCATCGTGCCCACACACAGGACTTGATTTACAGTTTTTCTCAGTCACTTTGGCTCTTATTTTGAAACAGTCTTAACTTCCTCTAAACTGTGAGTTCAGTTGTCACAACTGTTTGATTGGACATCACAACTCTTTTGCATGTTTTCAAAAAGTAGTAACTGACCCAAAACACATCATGAATGCTTCTAAACCAGTTATTGTGTCAGTAAACTGGCCAACGCCACCAAAATGAGAAGTTGTGTTGTCATGGTGTGAGTCGTACTGGTCTACCTGGAAGCTGAATGTGAATCACACTGAGCTCTTTAGATTCACATTTCAACAGCAGGTCAACGTTTACTGGGGAAAGTCGATACTGTACGATACAGTAATAGCCACACAGAAAAAGGATATGCACATTTGTATGCATACTGCTACTACTGTATACTGCACTATACTGTACACCGACTGTACACCGATCAGTACTACTCAGGTGTAATTCATACTGTGCTATACTTTAAGGTGGAATTTCATTCCAATCACTGTGCAATATCATTTTTCCACTAATGCAGTTAAGTTAATAGTCTGTTTATTGTCAATACTGTTATATTGTTCCTATTTTTATATTTCCTTCTATTTAAATTGTTCATATTTTGTTTCACTTTTGTTTTTGATTTTTGTTTTTACCGATGCTTCGTGTTGCTGCTGTACACTGTGGCACTAATAAAGGAATATTTTATCTTATCTTATACGGTACATTTATTTGTGTAGCAATGTGTTACATGTGTAAATTCTCTTTTGATCTTTCATGTAAAGTCATAAACGCTGAACAAAACATTTTGACATCAATGAACAAACCGCACAAAATCCAGTCAATGAAAAAAACAAGAAATGTGTCATGATGAAAAAAAACAATAAACAAAAAATAAAAAAATAACTAAACTAACTATATTTTAATAAATACCACAACAACAACAAGTACACAAAATGTGCAGAAAAACGAACCAAACGGTGGAAAACAATCAATAAAAACAATGAAATACATACAAAAAAACATACAAAAGAAAATATATCTAAACATATCAAAAGATAATTAGACATCATCGGATGTCAAATTGAACGCGATAATAACCGTTTACCACTGATGGCGCTGTCCCGACCCCCTGACCCTCCGTCGTTGTGGAAGCGTAGCACCCACCCTCCTTTGTTAGCATTGTTAACATTGTAAGCTCCGTCAGCACTTTAGCCGTTTGTGCCGTTACCTTTAAATAAAAGTACAAAAGTATTAGCATGAAATACTATCATGAAATACTCTGAAAATAAACAAGAAAATATATCAGTTATACCTGCGACTCAAAAACACGTCTGCTGCACCAGCAGCAGTTCAGTTCATGTTCATGTATCACATGAGGGAAATTATCTGCATGTATTTACACAACTTCTTTGGATGTCTCCATTAGAATTTTACAACTTAAACTAATCTACAAATACTTGCCTACTAAGAAAATGCAAAAAAAAAATGGGGCATCCAACAATGTGACTTGTGTAGATTCTGTGAGGAGGAAGAGGAGGAAGAGGAGTCGGACATTCGTTTATTTTGGTATTAGAAGGAAGTTGCATTATTTTGGATTAAAGTTGAAAAGTGGATCTCAGTTTACAAATCAAATTTCTATAGTTGTCCTTTATCCTTTCTGTTTGGTGATTTAAGGGATGATGAAGAAGGAAAAGACCTGAACAACATCCTCGTTATGATGATGGGGAAGCATGTATATATTTAAAAGCTATAAAAAGATTAAACACTGAATGTTTCAAGATGATTTTGAAGCATCAGCGGGTTCTTAAAGGGGATGTTAATAGGAATAAAGAACAGAATATAATCTTTGAAGGTGGGTGGGATACTTTGATTCAGGGTGGAGATTGGAGATAAACTAAAATTAATAAAATCAATAATGTGGATAAAGGTCAACTATAGGGATGTAATAGGTCCTTTTTTTGGGTCTGTATAATAGAATAGATAATTGTGTAAGCGAATGTGCCTGAATGGATATGTATATGAATGCGTGTGTAGATATAGATATATGTACAGTATATATGAGTAAGTATTTAGCTTTAACCTGTACTATTACATCATGATTTATCTGTTGATACATTTTGTATTATTAATCTAAATCAATCGTAGCGGTATAGAAGTATAAAGGAACAAAAAATTAAACATTAATTACCACAAAACTGTAGTGAAGTACACAGAACAGTCAATGTGCCGAGTTCCTTTCCACCGCTGTGTGTCAGTGTGTAGTACTACAGAAACAGTAGTAGTGTAGTACCTCATGTGACCACAACGTGTCAGTAGAGGACTACTACTACAGATACACCACCTTCCATAAACAGGAACACATCACACCTTATTTACTGTTTTTATCATTACTTTTTTCAAATCAATGAGCTCAAATCTCTGAACAAAGAGTTTGTTGTTCACATCAGATTAGAATTTGTCATTTATTTCGTCAGAACAATAACCACTACATGCACACACGTCTTACTGATCTAAACTGATGTGTTGACTCTCAGTGAAACCGTCGTCCTCTTCACTACTTCTAAACTTTATTTCATCGTTTGAGTCGTCACATGCAAAATGATCCAAAATCAGCCAGACGTACATGAATATTCCATAAATGTAAAACTACCGCAGGTTTTCTTTTTTCATTGTTGTTGGGTTTTTAAAAAGACAAAACATTTTATTGTCAGTTCATTATGACTTTATATGAAAGTTGTTTGTGTGTATAGTACATGTAACACACTGCTACACGAATAAATGTACAGTATCCATACTGTATGTGCATATCCTCACAGTATCGTACAGTATTGACTTTTTCCAGTAAACGTTGACATGCTTTTGAAATGTGAATCTAAAAAGCTCAGTGTGATTCACATTCAGCCTTCAGCTGGACAAAACTGTCATTCTGGTGTAGTCCAGTAAGAAGTCAGTGTCAACAAAACAGAGAAGAAACATTTCCAGGGTTGACGTAGTGAGAAAACAGTTAAACATTTTGACCAGTCCGGCTCACACCATGACAAAACATCAGTGTTTTTTCACATTAAACTGTGAAATTCCAGTTGAGTTCGACCAAAGCACACTTGGTGATTGTTGGAAAGAGTAACGACGACGGTTTAGGTGAGTTTTATTTTGGTTCTGTCCAGTTTGAATGAAGTGTTTTACGATGCTCTGCTACGTTCAGCTGATCTCAACATAAACACAAATACACCTGGATGATGGCGCAAGCTGAACGGAGAGGGGGGGGGACCATTCATACTCAGGCTTGCCGGAGGTCTGCGCTCTCCAAGTGTCATTCTAGTTTCAGTTTTAGTTTCAGTTTTAGTTTATACAAGGGTTATTATACCCTTGTATACATACATGACATTTGACCTCTGTGTTTAACCCATCCTAAGCATTGGAAGCAGTTGGCTGCTGTGAAGCATCCACTGTCCCTGTGGTGCATTTACTGTCCAACCCAACAAAGGGTCTCTATGTAAGAATCAGAAATTGCTTGTTAACAGTAACACCTGTGGTCGTTAAGTCAACATCAGTCAGCGTCCTGTTGCTCGCGCTTGTGCTCGCACTACGTAGACACAGCGAGCATCGGTCAAAACAGACCCGATTTTCCCAGCCCACGGTCAGTTTTGACACCCAGAACCAAACATCCCTATATGAGGCCTGGCCAACGCTGATCCTAGTTTTGTGGAGTTTGTGTTGGTCTGTGTTCTGGTGGCGGCTGGTCGTTTGTCGGCGTTAACGGATTCCATTTCTAACCAAACGTTAGCTACGGTTGCACACTGTTAACCCAGTAACGGAGCTGAAAATAAAGGCACTTGCGAGCGTGCATGACAGTCCACAGGCTGACGGAGGAAACCCAGAAAGTCGCGGAAGGTCTAATTTTTTCGGTTACAACCTGTTCACACGTTGGCATGACGATCAAAAGATGTTTATAGGTGTAAAAACTTACATACAGTCCCTTTAAATGTTACAAAGTCAAAGAAACTGTGTTTTCATATTTGTCACCATCAGTCCACATGTGCAGAAATCCCATTTAAAGCCGGTAACTGTGGGGAGATTTCAGATGTAAATATGTGCAGCAGAGACTGTGAAGCTCTTCTGCAGAAAACGCCTGACTGCTCAGCAAACTCTCCTCCTGGATAAACAGAAGTTTTAGAAATCATTGATTCGTCCTTTATTTTAATGAGGAGAAGTCCACCGGGAACGTGTTTGTTCTCTCTGAGGAGTGAACTGTGCACAACGCAGCACTTTAAACAAATACGCTGTTCCAGAACCACGCAGAGGGAAATGCATGTACTTCATGCATTGATACACACTGTCATCATACTATATTAAAACACTTAACCCTTTCAGCATTTCCACAACATTATCCACAAATGTGATCAGAGAACCTGACAGATAATCACAACTTTGACCTTCATCGTCTTCCTACATTTGGGTAACTGGAGCTGCCGTCGTGCGTTGCGATTGGCTCAATCTCGGCGAGTGCAGACCAGATTTTACCGTGCATGTTTTGTACTTCCAAAGATATGACGCATTGATGACGGGTGACATCTCCTCTTATCACCCTCCTTATTGTGAACCAGGAAGTATAGAGAGCGGCGAACGCCGTGTAGGGTCAGGGGGGATGAGTGGGGCAAAAAAACACACACACATTTCACCCAGGAGACCGGTGTTCTTGTCCCGTGTGAAACCAGAAGTCAAAGCTGATTTATTTGTCACATAACTTCCGTAAAGTTACGTCACTTCCAGAGTTATTTTAACCCAAACCGCGATCTTTTCCTAACGCTAACTAAGTAGTTTTATTGCCTAAACATAACCAAGTTGATCGTTTCCTAACGCTAACTAAGTAATTTTATTGCCTAAACATAACCAAGTTGATCGTTTCCTAACGCTAACTAAGTAGTTTGTTGCCTAAACATAACCAAGTCAAGCTTTTCCTAAACCTAACTAAGTAGTTTGTTGCCTAAACCTAACCAAGTTGATCTTTTCCTAAACCTAACTAAGTAGTTTGTTGCCTAAACCAAACCAAGTTGATCTTTTCCTAAACCTAACTAAGTAGTTTGTTGCCTAAACCAAACCAAGTTGATCTTTTCCTAAACCTAACTAAGTAGTTTGTTGCCTAAACCTAACCAAGTCAAGCTTTTCCTAAACCTAACTAAGCAGTTTTATTTTGAAAAGACTGGAGCAGAAATTGACAGGTGCGTCATGCGTTGCTGGACATGCGTAGGAAAACGCACAAAGAATCTGTTGTTGAAAGTCGTGCTGAGCGTCACGAGAATATAGTATATTCAATTTTGTATCTATTTCCCAAACTGCCGTCAGACTGTGTTAAAAATGTAGAGTAACTCTAGATTTCAGTATAGAGTATAGAGAGCAGCGCTATGAAACAAATGACTTCTTCCACTTATATACTATCACAACGGAGGTGCTGTAAATCAAACCGTTTGAGTTGTGGCCCCTGAGAGGAGGCTGGAAGGAGGGGGGGTGTTTGGCTGCTTGCTTAATGTACACCATTTCTATTAGAGCCCGTTCACATCGTGCCGTGTGAGGACAGCTATGCATTTTCAGCGTTTTTTCTGTGCTGGCGGTTTAGATGTACTTTCAAAATTAAAGTGCGGCACATAATGTTTGATTTTTTTTGTTCTTCTTTCTAAGGAAACTTCAGCGGTGTTTTGAGGACGTCTCTCGGAGGTCTGAAATGATTATTGCAGACGTTGGGCGACGTTGGTTTTGTTGTGTCAGCCCGGGCGGCCGGCCGCAGCAGTCAGTCTATCAATTAGCTAATAGTCTTAGTCACAGCTATCTTCCTGTAATGACACCGCCGTTTCTCTGCTCGGAGAGGAAGGCCTTTGTTGGATGGCGGTGTGTTTAGGGTTGGGCTGCGCAGCCTGGCAATAATGGCAGTGGTGGAGATTTGGAAAGCCTTTTTGTTCTCTCACTCAAATTGCAAATCAAAGTAATTCATTAGTGGAGTGAAATTCTCCATCTAAAACAGCAACGTTTTAGTCTTCATGGAGGCTCACTACACGTTTATTATTTATCCTTCTGGGTTCAGTTATCTTACAGAAAGGCATGTGCACGTTTTGTTGCTCAGCTGGTGAGTTTGAACTTCAAGATGTTGGACTTTTCCACCATAACGCAGTTATTCATTTAAGTTTCTCAGTTGTCTGATTCGTTGGCATCTCATGCCTCTGTGTTTATAGATTCCTCCTATTGATGCTTTCCGACAGTCACGCATGCACAATGACGCGTACGCACGCTGTATCATGTTTCAGTTTGTTCGGACCAGAGACACAGCGAACAGAAAAAAAGCGCTTAAAAGCATGGCGCTACTAAACCTGTAGGACGCACCCTATTTTTTCCCTGATAATGCGACACTGTGAACAACAAACCAACAGGAGGAGAGTTAGTAACGTTAGCTGTTAGCAGCCGGTGGGCAGCACAGTCCTAAGTAGATAAATAGCGGAGCTACTAACGTTAACGGAGGTGCCATTGAGTTATTATTATGAGGCGGTGAAGCTCTGCTCAATAAAAATTACTTTTGGTCGAAGGTAAATTACAACGTTATCATGATGTGTTCAAATGTCATCTTGTAAAATTAAGTTTTTTGGCGAGAAACTTGATTAAATCCAGTTGTTTGTAGGAGATGTTTTCACAGCAATATAAAATATGTTATTCAAATTCAATTCAATTTATTTTTATATAGCGTCAAATCATAACAGAAGTTATCTCAAGACGCTTTATTTGAGAGAGAATTATGACCTGTTTAACTTCCTAACACGAGCTCTAAGCAGCTTGCCAAGATTTCTTTTAATCAAAGCATATATTTAAATAATCATAATCATTTAAATTCTGTGTTTTTATGCAAATATCCGCTATAGATGACATAACAAAGTACAGTACAGTACTGTGTACGGTATCCTCCCACCCAAGAAAAATAGGGCTCCCCCAGAAGCGACGGTGTAATTCAAACACTGCAATTTACCGTGTATATACTGTTTTTTATGTAAAATATATCAAACATTGAATGACCTCAGATCTTAAATATTATCCCGTCATTTAGCGCAGAGATTTCAAAAGTGGCAGATCAAATTTATGAGTGTCAGGAAGTGAAAAAAAGTTCATTTCAGACCCTGTTTGCACGGCCGCAAGAGGTCACCTGTCATGAAAACGAGTGAATAAATGACACTTCATTTTACAGGTCTGCAAATTCCATGGTAATTAGGTGATAATTAGCAAGTAACCTATTTGGAATTACTGCCAAATTACCTCAATATTTACCTCAAAATTGATTGAAAATTACTTTATTATAAAAAATTATGTAATAATTATATTCTGCTATTTCCCAATAGCTGGTATTTTACTTAATACATTTACAGGAGAAGAATACAAAGTTAATTGATATGCTTTATTTCCATCTCTGCTGATAAATAGATAATAATTAACTTCTTTTAAAATGTCTTTAAAAACTCCCTGAATCATGACAATAGCTACCAGGTTACATTTGTGTTAAGGGCCCTATTTTAACCATTATATGCTATTTTAGCATATACTTAACTTTTGAGGTAAATATTGGGGTAATTTGTCAGTAATTTCCAAATATTTCAAATAGGTTATTTGCTAATTATCACTTAATTACCATGAAATTTGCGGACCTGTAAAATGAAGTCTGAGTGACGCTGTCATAATTCTGGTGAGGACTATTTTTTGAAATCTCACAATACACCTGCGATAGAAATGACCAGACACCTGCTGGAGATGATGCTAAATCATGATGAATCATCTCCGTTTACGGCTCTCTGTGGAGTAAACTAGTGTTTTATGAAGTGAAAGCTGAATGAGTGAACGAGGGTGAAGGCAGCATCGTTTGTGGTAGATGACATTCAGTTTCTTCAAAGAGCTCTCTCTCTCTCTGTCTCTGTCTCTCTCTCTCTCTCTCTCTCTCTCTCTCTCCAGCTGTCACTCAGGGTCGCCCCCTCTTTGTGATTGGCCGGCAGCCAGCCACTCCCGTTTAGCGAGGGCACTGCCTCACCCTTCATGCCTCAGCTTTTTTCTCAATGAAACCGTTACACTGGGGACATTTATGGCGAGCACACACACACACACACACACACACACTCTTACATTACACTGGAGATATATTGACTTAGTAAATGAGTTTAAACTTTAAATGGCTTTTAAGCACATTAAAGCTGCACTCAGCAAGATTTTTATGTAAAAATCCACCTGTCTTCTTACTTTAAGTGAATTACGGCTGCAGCACGCCGTTTCCCACATTTAGACTCCGTAGGATCCAAACTGTGTCCCGAACAATGAACATCAGCATCGATGTGCTTCAGCGTCCTCACCTCCTTCAATAACCACACAGTGCATTAACCCTCTGAGAGCCACAATAGACCCGTTCTAGTCTTCTTTAGGGGGTCCAGGGGGTCTTTAGGGGGAGATAGCAGGTTAACTGTAGATGTCACATAGAAGTGGTGAACATCATCTGAAAGCTGGAACCTGGAGATTAATTTGAGATGCAAAATAAATTATGAAAGTGTATAAGGGTTTAGAACATTATAATAGAAGTATATGATCCCCATGCTCTATTATGTCTCATAAGTTGTTGCAGCAATTTTTGGGTTGATACCATTTGTTACACAGATTTGGTTTAATAAATTTAACCATTTTTTATCTATCAAGAATTGATAAAAATGATCAATAATCCCTCCAAAATACCACATTAAGACACCAAGACCTTGAGGAACACCATAGAAAAAGACATGCTGTGATTTGGGATCAAAAACTTTTGACATTTTTGAGATTTCTGCAAGAATTGCATTTTTCACTTCTGTTGTGTGAACTGCTCAGAAACCCCTTTATTATTAATCTAGCTAGGAAAGCCATCCATCTTCTGCATGCTCTAGATCTCTAGTTTGATCCGTCCATCCTTTGAATGCTCTAGGTCTCTAGTTTGATCCGTCCATCCTCTGAATGCTCTAGGTCTCTAGTTTGATCCATCCACCCTCTGAATGCTCTAGGTCTCTAGTTTGATCCATCCATCCTCTGAATGCTCTAGGTCTCTAGTCTGATCCATCCATCCTCTGAATGCTCTAGGTCTCTAGTTTGATCCGTCCATCCTCTGAATGCTCTAGGTCTCTAGTCTGATCCATCCATCCTCTGAATGCTCTAGGTCTCTAGTTTGATCCGTCCATCCTCTGAATGCTCTAGGTCTCTAGTCTGATCCATCGATCCTCTGAATGCTCTAGGTCTCTAGTCTGATCCATACATCCTCTGAATGCTCTAGGTCTCTAGTCTGATCCATCGATCCTCTGAATGCTCTAGGTCTCTAGTCTGATCCATACATCCTCTGAATGCTCTAGGTCTCTAGTCTGATCCATACATCCTCTGAATGCTCTAGGTCTCTAGTTTGATCCGTCCATCCTCTGAATGCTCTAGGTCTCTAGTTTGCATGTGATTATCATAAAGTGGGCATGTCTGTAAAGGGGAGACTCGTGGGTACCCATAGAAACCATTTACATTCACATATCTGGAGGTCAGAGGTCAAGGGACCCCTTTGAAAGTGGCCATGACAGGTTTAACCTCGCAAAAATGTAGCGCGGTTTGGAGCGTTATTTAGCCTCCTTCACTACAAGTTAGCATGACCTGTTTAGTACTGATGGATTCATTAGATGTTCTACTTTCATATGATACCTGTCTTCACTCCATGCTCACTTATACACACTGAGGAGTTGTTCAGAGTTCAGCGAGGGAACAGAGAAAACAGACTGTTCCGTTCTCCGTCCTCCCTCCTTCGTATATCTCCTCCTCCTCCTCCTCTTCCTCCTCGCCCTCTCACTATCTCCCTCTGTCCCCGTTCTCCTCTTTTTCACCTTCCTCCACCTCCTTATCTCGTCCTTTCAATCGCTCGCTCGCTCCGTTCCTCTCCTCGTCTCCTTTTTGTCATTCCGCTATCTCTCTTCTCTCACTTCCTATCTGACCTTATTTCCTGCCTCCTCTATACATCCGTCCTCCTCCTCCTCCTCCTCCTCCTCTTTACCTTCCTCTCAGCACATTTTTAGCTCCTCACCTTGTTGTATTGTCCTCTTTTGTCTCCTCCCCTCCTAACTTTTCTGATTTCTCCTTTCAGTCTTTCTTTTGTTCTTGTTCTTTTTCTTTTCTTCTTTCCTCATGTTGTCATCTTTCCTTTTCTTTTTGCCCTTCTCTTCACTTCATCTCTCGTAGTTTTCCACTGTAAAAGATTTGTTCTGTCTACGGTGTCACTACTGTAATTTACTTATAGTTTATTACTGTGAGTTATGACAGTATTCTGCAGTAGAGTGTGAGGATTTACAGTCTAATACTACAGCTAGGACTGCCAGTAATATATACTGTAGTATTTCTAGAGTGATTGTTTCTAACTGTATATGTTACAGTACTCTCCTGAAAAGTTTTCATCATATTCATATTAATACACCGTAAATTATTTCCATGATTTCACAAGATGCAACTGTAATAATTCACATTAAATTACATTATAATGACATCAGGCTTTAACTGTAATATTACAGTTTACACTGTAAATCTACAGCAGCATATACTGTATACATTACATACAGTAATACACTGTGAGGTCACAGCATACAGCTGTCATTTCACAATAACTTACTGTGAAAGTAATGCAACTTGTAGCCAGTCATTTACTGTGAAAGTACAGTGACATTATTTCACACAACTACTGTAAATTGTAGACATGTAAAACTGTAAATAACCAACACAGTCTCACAGCAGTTTGTGAAATAGTCACAAAATTTAATCTATTTGATTCGTGCACAAATTTCCCTTTTTTGTTCGTGACGCTCTGCACGACTTTCAACACCGTATTTTTCGGGCATTTTCAAGTGATGCACTTGTCAAAATCTGTAGTCAGTCTTTTCAAAATAAAACTACTTAGTAAGCTTTAGGAAAAGATTGTGGTTTGGGTTAAAATAACACCAATTTTATGGGTTCCTCTCTTATGTGTATTCCTATTTTCTCTGCTCTCGTCAAACTAATGCTGCGTTCCAGACAACAAAAAGGACTGTAAGCTGCTGTAATCCTGTAAAAACGTCTACCAATCACTGCCTCGCGGTCCGCTTAGAAAGAACCAATCGGATGCCTCCCTGCTCGTACTCTACCCTTGGCGTGCACCAGCCTGAACTCAAAGCGCGTCGCTGCCGCACGTTTCCTGGAGAATGGAAGAGAAAACTCAGCCCTGCAGTGGCACTGCCGCGGTTACTGGTCATGAGGTAGCGTTGTTGAGTTGAGGTCCTCTCTCCGCTCTGTGTCTGTGAAGTAGTTACGATGCGGCGGTGCTCGTGCACCCCCAAGGGGCGGGGGGGGGGTTTAGACGGAGCTCCTGAGGCGATGCTACTTTCATATTATGCTAGATTTCCAACATCGTCGACCCTATCTTTAAGTACAGAAGTCACGTGACAAATAAATCAACTTTGACTTCTGGTTTCACACGGGACATGAACACCGGTCTCCCGGGCGAAAATCCTGCGTTTTTTGATCCACCCCGACCGCCTGCCTACGCGGCGTTCTTCCCGGTTCACAATTACATGGATTACGAACCATCTCGAAAAAAATTTGAAATGTGTCTTTATGTACACGAATCAATACATTAAATTTTGCGACTATTTCGCGAACTGCTGTGTGACGGGGCTGGAATAACGGTATAGGACCAGGACCAGCTTTAAGGAACTGAACATTTATTAAAAGGCAGCAATGTATGACAAATTGTTTCATTTACTTTATTTTAACTTAAAATGTATCTAACAAACAAGCTGTTGATGTCGTTGTTTCTGCAGTATTTGACTATATTTTGGTCATTCTTGTCTTACCTCTTGTCTTCACTCTCCATAATCAGAGGAATTCAGAGAAAGCTTTTTGGCAGGAATAAGGGTTTTATTTTTCTTCGTTTTGCTGACAACCCTTTCATTTATTTATTTTTACCATTTTATTTCTGCTACCTGTCCCACCGTGGTGGGAGGCAGGGAAACCACCTGGAGAGACGGACGGTTCAGTCCAACACGCAGCAACAAAAATAGGCAAACACTCACCGGTCCACCTGGTCTGGCTTCATCTGGGAATTGAACCTCGGCCCTTGTTCTTCATGCTCCTCGCTAGATTTATTTCAGGATACATGCATCTCTCGAGGATACAGTTCTGCTCTGAACCCACTGAGACAATCGTGACTGTGGTTTGCAAATGAGGCTAAAGGAACAAATAATGGGACGCTGGTATGGGGCTTTGTGTATCCGTCTCTTGGGTTTGTGGCACCAGCCTGATATAATTCACCGTACAAGTTATGATGATTTAAGAGAGCGCGATTTTTATGAAATGGTGCGACTAAACCCTGAAATATTCTGGTGTTCAGATGATCAAACACTGGAATGGTTGTTTAATTTTGAATCCTGGAAAAGAAGAAGATGGACTATTGAACTGGTATTTCCTTTGATTTCTGCACTACTATATAGTGAACATTTATGTCAGATGAATTAGACAAAGAAGGTCTGAAGATTTGACTGTGAAAGTTGTGCAAGTTGTTTCTCTATTTTGTACTTTCATACAACATTTATTCAGTCATCCTTTCATTAATATCCCTATCAATGCTGGTCATATCGGATGAATCTGCAACACACACTTTACGTCCAGTGCAAACGTTCATTGTCGATGCAGGAAGTTGTTCCCTTTGTGTTTAGTGAACCTAAAGTAACCGTGTTGAGGTCGCAGTAGTGGATGGGCCGTCACAGACCTGCAAAGCAGTGTTAACCTTAAAGGTCATATTATACGATATCCAGTGCGCTAATATAGCAGCAAACAACTATTGTCTATGTAAAAATATAGAGGACTATATGTCTACCTGAGCAGAGAAAGAAGTCTTTCTCCCTTTATTTGCCATTATCATGACACTTCCCTAACCTTAAAGCTGAAGTGGTGAGATTGGAGCAAATATGATTAAAAAAAGTTATTTTTATAAAACGGTCGCTATATTGTGACAGTAGTACATGAGACAGGTAACCTGTGTCCTCCGGTGCTCCTAACAGCATCTGCAAGATTTCACAGACCGGAGGAAAACAAGCAGTAAGAGCTGATGTGAGGTCTGCTGTCCAGCTGCCGTCTATGAGAGCCGGCTGTCAATCACTCGCAAACTCTGACCAAACGGTCAAACTAGGCAGCGCTGATCAAATATGAATCAATATTATGTTACGTTAATGTCTATTTCTCTCCTCAGATGTTCTCAGAATCATCTTGTAGTGCACGGTTTAGCTGTAACATGAGAAAGTTTGTGATGCCGCAGCCAATGTGAAATCTGTTGAAGGAACGCCAAGTTCCAGTCACATGACCAGAGAACAGCCAATAGGAACGCTCTCTCAATTAAATGACCCGTGATTGGTCAAAGTCTCCCGTCGCTGGCTAGATGTTCTAAATCCTGAAAACAGAGCCATGAGGAGGAGCAGAAGTCTAGTTATCTCTCAGAACACTTGAATTACAATATGCTGAAAGGTTATTATGGAATTTTTGCCCAATGATGCCAAAAATATATACTGCCTACTGCAGCTTTAATGGCCATCATGCGTAGGAAGAAGTCATTTTAACATTATTTCACGTTAAAAAACATCGTCATTGAACGAAATCCAGAGTTCTTTTCTGGTATTGGGGTAGCTGGCTCATGTGTATGTTCACAGTATTTCTGTAGTTTTTCCCCCCCATTTAAATCTAGTATGGTAATGTTGTAGAGACACATGGATGTGACAGTCCAAGGGGCCATGAAAACAAGGTTGATGAGACAAGTTTCACTTGAGTTAAAGATAAATTAGTCTCCAAACTGTCCATTATAATCTTCCTTTGCACCACAGAGAGACTTTGTGGTCTAATTTTGACCAAGTGTATGTTCTGTAGTTGGATGCATACAGCTTAAAAGGCCCGTACACAGGTGTTTCCACTTATATTTCCTGATTAGACCTTGACTCAGGACTGTGTGGGCGCGTACAGACTGCTCTTTGATTGACATCTGTCTGTCTGGCCCTCCTGTTTGTTTTGTTGCACTTGTTTGAATGGGAGAGATTAAACCTTATTGGTTCATGAGGTTTGATGACCTCATGTGAATCCAGTCAAGTCTAATTATTCAGAATAACACCTGTGTGGTGCGCTGGACCTTTTAAAGAACAACTATAACAGATCTCAAACCAAGAATAATCTGATATTCTGCAAAGTGTGAATCAGTCCTTGTCAGGAATTAAAGATAGTGTGCTACATCTACAGTATAAGCCTCAGATATAACTTGTTGGGAGTTAAAATAGTTCCAGAAAGCTCCAGATAGAAACAGGAGCCGGAGCTCAACAGACCTCGTTCTGACATCGGCTTCTTAAATGTGCACAGACGACACTTCTGCTCTCACAGGGACTCACACAGAGCTGTTTATGTCAAGAGAAGACAAATTACACTAAATACTACTGGGATCGTCGCTGCTTCGTCCTACTTCTCTTCCGCAGGTGGGACGCTGCATCTGTGACCACGAATGTGCTGTTAATTGTTTAATTGGTTTAACGTATTCAGGGTTACTCACAGAATCAGAGCTGCATGGAAACGGCTTCATTACATGTCGAGTAGAGTGTCTCCGTCCCTCAGTGTCCACGTCTCCGACTGGACTCAGTGTGTGAGATTAGTTCCTGTTAAGATGCTTAATTCAAGCTGGACACTGAGCTGACCCACTTTGGTTACCTAACTTCATCCATCTACTGTTCTCATCCTGCTCCGTCCTTCTTCAAGGACTCACAGATGTATTCATGTGATGTAGTTGTAGCTTCCTCCGCGCTGCGCACAGCAAATATACAAACAGATATTTAACATATTTAAATTACAATATAAACAATGAAAAACTAAATCAAATATAAACCCACATTACCTTTACTGTTACACTTTCTGCCTTTCCTCCATCTTCTCCTCTCCTCGTTTTTCCTCATCCTCCTCTGTGGCATCCTCTCCTCTCTTCATCTCTCCACATCCTCCTCTCCTCTCCTCTCCTCTCGTCTTCTCTCCTCTCCTCTCCTCTCCTCTCCTCTCGTCCTCTCTCCTCTCCTCATTCTCTCCTCTCCTCTCCTCTCCTCTCCTCTCCTCTCCTCTCCTCTCCTCATCCTCATCCTCATCCTCCACTCCTCATCCTCATCCTCCTCTCCTCTCTTCTCCTCTCCTCTCCTCTCCTCTCCTCTCCTCTCTTCATCTCTCCAAATCCTTCCTCTCCCCTCCTCTCCTCTCCTCTCCTCTTCTCTCCTCCATCTTCTCCTCTCCTCATCCTCATCCTTCTCTCCTCTCCTCTCCTCTCCTCTCCTCTCCTCTCCTCTCCCCATCCTTCTCCTCTCCTCATCCTCTCCTCTCCTCTCCTCTCCCCATCCTTCTCCTCTCCTCATCCTCTCCTCTCCTCTCCCCATCCTTCTCCTAACCTCTCCTCTCCTCTCCTTGTCTCCTCTCCCCCCTCATCCTCTCCTCTCCTCTCCTCTTCTCTCCTCCATCTTCTCCTCTCCTCATCCTCATCCTTCTCTCCTCTCCTCTCCTCTCCTCTCCCCATCCTTCTCCTCTCCTCTCCTCTCCTCTCCTCTCCCCATCCTTC
The DNA here is from genome assembly GCF_015220745.1 of Sebastes umbrosus. Lineage (NCBI taxonomy): Eukaryota > Metazoa > Chordata > Actinopteri > Perciformes > Sebastidae > Sebastes > Sebastes umbrosus. The sequence continues at coordinate 1,881,962 of NC_051271.1, forward strand.
TCCTCTCCTCATCCTCTCCTCTCCTCTCCCCATCCTTCTCCTAACCTCTCCTCTCCTCTCCTTGTCTCCTTGTCTCCTCTCCCCTCTAATGAAATGCGTTTAATATAAATTGACCTATTAAAGCCAGATGACGGAGCTGCTTTTGAAGGAGAAAAAGCAGCATTAAGGAGAAAAGCAGCATCGTCCTGACGCTGCTCTTTAATCAGAGTATTGGGAGTCATAATTCACTCAGTGAGGAGCAGCAGTTCCTACATACAGCCTCTTAGAAAAGACTAATCATGGTGTTTCCTCCAGTTACACATCCTCTAAAGTAACCGTAGTAACAGACTGCATGTCTGTTAAAATGGAACAATGGGAGGATGTTTTAGGAAAAGAGGATAATTATTTTAAGTGAATTTTACCAAAAAATATCCTCATATCAGACTCATTTCTGAGGGCTTCTGCCCGGTTGTTGTTTCCCTAAAGCTCGGGGTACACTGTACGCTTTGAGTCCGTTTCTGGCCCGAATTTTGAGCCGCACAACTCATTTGAGAGTTGGACCGAATTTCAGCTTTGTCTGCCGTTCTTTGCCGTGCAGCGTACGGCGGGGACCGAAGACCGAATAACTTCTCCCGACCGGCCGTCGGACAGTCACATGAATTGTTGTCAGAAGTTTTGGTCGTCAGTCCACAGACTCTAACACAGTTAAAGCAGAGCCACGAGCCGATTCCCCGACGTCAGCACCTTTTTTCTCCTCCTTTTACAGTAATCAGAGCGTTAAGATAACAATGTAGGCTACAGTCTAAGAAAAAAATCATCGGTAGAAAAACAGACAATGTCCTGGCAGAAAATTACCGGGACATTTTCCGTTAGGTTTACGGACATTTTCTTCAACCCTAAAATGGAAATTTCTGTTGATTTACAGTATATCCTCCGTTCCTTTACATTCTGGAGGGAAAACAGACGCTAACGCTAGCGTTTGTACGTTACCTATCGGTCTCTGCGGACCGCCTAAGGCTAAAACTGGAACTAACTCTACCTGACGTCCACTGAAGTCTAAAATATAAGCTCCGGTAAAATATAAACTACGATACCAAACTTGCGTTTCCTCAGAATAAGTTAGTAAAATATTCCCGGCGTATCTGGTAACGTTAAAGGGACTGTTTGTAACTTTCTAAGCGTATAAATGTACCGGGTCGGGACACATGCGCGTTCGCATATGTGCGCTTGCGTGTGGCCGGAGCCTCTCCTCCTCTGCCTGCTTGCCTTCACTCAGACAGCGCGCGCGTACTCGCGTACTCGCGTACTCGCGTACTCGCTCCACCTCTAGACGTGAACGCGCGCTCACTCCACACTGCAGAAGAGTTAGTTTAGCTCTGAGAATATCTAGTGAATGTTCAGTGGACGTTTGTGCAGAAATAACTGCTGCAGCTCCTCCAGACCAACAGAGGTTTCCCGTGTCTTGTGAAGTGACGGGGCTCCGCAGAGAGAAACGTTATCGTCTCGTTACCGAAAGGGTGCCGGTATCTTCCTGTTCACTCCGGCTGCGGGTGGAGGAAGACGAGTTTCTCGCTGCAGAGCCCCGCTGCCTGAGCCTGCGCTGAGGCAGGAGAAGCCAACACTAGGATCAGCATTGATTCATGGAGAGACCTTCGTCTGGTCAGCTAACATTACTGCCAAGCAGCTGAAATATAGAGTGATATTGTGCTTTTAGCTGACGTGTGTCGCCTCACTGTGTTGAGCGATGCTCGTTCATGTCTATTTAGAGCAAGCAAGCGCGAGCCCGACACCCGACTTTCGTTGATTTCACGGCCACAGTTGTCGCTGTTAACAAGCATTTCTGAAAGTTACAAATAGTCCCTTTAACTATGTGGACCACATGAAGAAGAGCTGCTGCTCTGCAAAAGCTAAAGGGGATCTAAATAAACCAACAGACATCTAACGTTACGTGTTCTTTTAGACGTTTCAGCAGACAGGATGGTACAGATGATGAAGGCAGCATGTTTCTGTCTTGTTAGCATCATGACCCGTACAGACCTCTGTTAGCAAACACACTTTACCTGCCTCGGAGCTTTCAAACCAAACTTTATTGACAACCGGCAACAGCCAGAACGGCTCGCAGGAGCCGACGGGACCGTACAGTAAAATTGCGACCTATGGCTTTACATCGCAAAACGATCTCCTCGTACAAGAGGAGGAGGAAGTACAACAACAACACGTGTAAATACCTACAGTGTCTGTCCAGCTTTAATCAGCTGATTCTCCTGCAGACCTCTTCATGGCTCCAGCTCTGTTGCAGAGTATGATTCAACATTAACCAACAGTTAAGAAAGCCTCAGTAGAATAAAACCACGCCCACGGCGGTGAAAGGGTTAACCAAACAGAGCATATTTAGCAGTCTGATTTGGGTTGATTCTCCTGTAAATTTAACATTTATCCAACTGGATGGCTATTACAGCCCCTCGGTGGGTATTAGACATCCGGAGACATATGGGCTTGACGTGCTTGACTTGCCTTTCCGTTGGCCGTCCCTCTGGCTCTGGCTGCTTGCCACGTATTGTGCTGCACTGAAATGAGCATTCTGGGTTTTTTTCTCTTGAAAGATTGTGGATCTTGGATTGGTCTATGAGGAGTTTTATATTATATTTACTCTTGATTTTAGGCAACGATGGTTTATACTGCTGCTCTGAGTTTGTGCCAGTTGATAAAGAGGCTGCCTGTGTGCTCCGTCTCTGTCTCTACCAGAGCTGCCACTCCCTAACACATTATGATTTCACATAATGGAATAGATTATATTATGATATTGATTCTTTAATTACATGTATAATAATAAACCTGAACCGACAACCTAATTATTTGTAGAAGTTTGAGCTTTCTGCGTAGAGTATGAACCTAAAGGTCCTGATAGAACGAGCCGTCGGTCGGCCGTCGGACAGTTTGTGGCCGTCCGTGAGCGTCTGCCTGTCTAGTTCTTGCAGTGTGTCCCACATTGTCGGTTCTAGTCTGCCCGTGTTGGAGGTTTTTCGGTCGATTCAGCATGTTGAATCGGCGGCGGAGCACATCGGTGAGAGAAATCACTCTGATTGGTGGTTCAGATTAAACGACTCGGTGCACGAGAAGAGAAACGGAAGTTAGGAAAGCAACGAGTAAAGTCAAGAGGACACACACAGAAGGCTCTTCTCATGTTTCATCTTCATCTGATCGTTCCAACACACGGATATTTTCACAGCGACATGAACATCTGGAATGAAACTAAGTGGTGAGTGAGAGTGGTGTGAAAATGGTCGACAGATGCCGCTTTGTTTCATGTACGTATCATAAAAACGGCTTCTATATCCGCCGTCCTCGGTCTTCCTGTTTCCCTTTTTGAATAATGAATACAGACTACCGCCGCCTGCTGGTGGGGAGAGTTATTTCATCTCACGCAGTAACAGAACGTACGTGGTAGTCGGCCGTCGGCTGCAGTCTTTGCGGTGTGTTCGAGTGCAACTTGTCGGCCAAGACAAAGAGGCGTCGCAACTTGTGGCCTTCGTCGCCGCGAGTTCTCTGATGTCGGTTTGGTTTGTCTGGGCCTTTAGTGGTTTTGTTGCCTAAACCTAACTGCTTCCATTACTGTAGTTTTGTTGGCTATACATAATCGTGACCGTTTCACAGTAACGACGTGGCGTAATGACGTTATCATAACACGGGGAATGTCCTTAAAATGGCGTGCTGTTTATACGCCATGAGATCAGGTTGGTTCTTCTCATCAATTCAAAGGTTACAACTCCAAAACTGTAACTCTTGTGGGTTATAGTTTTTCATTTTGAGAAAAATACGTCTTAGAACTTTTGAATCAAACGTGTGAAGAGTGAAAACTGTGAAAACCTGTGTCTCCGCGAGTTCTTTGATGTCGGGTTGGTGTGTCTGGGCTTTAAGATGTTAACTGTAGGATATACAAACTAAAACCTGGACAGAATGATATTATATTAGACCACCATTATATCAGACATTATATTGGCACTTCTTTTTCCAGTCATTTTCTTTAGTTTATAGTCTATAGTTAGTAATTCCTATGTATCCCATGAAATCAATTCGTATTTAATCCACGTAATTGGAAATATAAAGATCAACAAACTCCCGGTAGAGAGGAGGTCGGGGTGGATGGGTCGGTCAAATAAACACCGGACTTTCACCCACGAGACGCCCGTTTGTGTCCCAGAAGTTTGAAACCAGAAGTCACCGTTTATTAATTTGTCACGTAACGCCACCTCCAGAGTTGTTTTAATCCAAACCACCATCTTTTCCTAAACCTAGCCAAGTCGTTTCGTTGAAGACGCAAGTTTACTTTGAAAAGACTGGAGTGGAAATTGGCACATGCCTCAAGTGTTGCTGGAAATTTGTAGGAAAACGCTCGCAAATGTACAAATGTATTAGTGTCAGAACAAACGTTAAAGGCACAATGAGTAGGATTCTCCTAAATAACTACGTACAGACTCGTACAGAAATGATCCTTCTCAATCATCTCTTCTGACGCACTAGAAGTGTGTGCTGGTGTCTGTATCTGCAGAGATCCTGCAGCCCTCCGCCTGGATGTTCTCCATCACTAGTATGACATGGTTGGTACCGATGGATTCTTAGGTTTTCTAGTTGCATATGATACCAGAATTTTCACTCTAGCTTTAAAACTGAGCCGCTACAACCTAAAAATCACAAGTTGAGTTAAACTGAATTTGCGTTAGCGTGTTATCATCGTGTTAACTCTGACAGTCCTAGTCTAAATGTGTAACTGTAGATGCAGTAAATACATAGGTAAGAATCTGCAGTAATGATAAAAGCAGTAGATAATTCAGTAATATCAGACTGTTTTGTCACTGCTGGTGTGTGTGTGTGTGTGTGTGTGTGTGTGTGTGTGTGTGTGTACTCAAGGTGATCTACCGTCGCAGTTCATTAAAAAATAGAAAGAGTCTCGGTTTCTGATCTTTCTCTCTCTCAGTTTCTTTCTTTCTTTCTGTCCGTCCTATAGTGCTGATTCTTTGACTAGAATGCTTACTCCACACACCAGAGCCCGGGCCCATTAGCTGAGACCAGCACACTCCTCTTCCTCCTCCTCCTCCTCCTCCTCCTCCTCCCTCCTGCGTTCCTCCTCTCCACTTCCATTAACCAACCAATCAATTAATACAGGTTGAGTCGGCGTGAGAACGAGCCAAAAAAAGAGCAATCCTCTAATTAGCTTGGACACTACATCAGCTCGCTATATCTCTCTGCCTGTCTGCATAAACCCGTCCAACCCCCCCCACATATACCACCACCGCTATTCTTTCTCTCAAACACACACACACGCACACACGCACACACACACACACACACACACACACACACACACGCACTGAAGACACAGGCTCTTAAGTTCAAAGAAGCATCATGTGACCAAATGTTACATAAATGTTCCTCGTGGTGAAATGGTCAAAATGATCAGACAATGTGATTATCTTAAAGTGGGCATGTCTGTAAAGGGGAGACTCGTGGGTACCCAGAGAACCCATTTACATTCACACATCTGGAGGTCAGAGGTCAAGGGACCCCTTTTAACAAGGCCATGACAGTTTTTCCTCACATGTTTGCCCAACTTTGGAGCGTTATTTAACCTCCTTCCTGACAAGCTAGTCTGACATGGTTGGTACTGATGGATTCATCAGGTTCTGTAGTTTCATATGATGCCAGTATCTTCACTCTAGCTTTAAAACTGAGGTTGCTACAACCTCCAAATGATCGATTGCATCAATGCTTTAAAGAAATGAGTGGCGTTAAAATGAATTTGCGTTAACGTGCTATTATATTCATTCATGTTTAGTTCTGATTTATGACTAGAACAATTTGACACACAGTGCTGAGCTGCATCTCAAATTAATCTCCAGGTTCCCAGCTTTCAGATGATGTACACTTCTATGTGACATCTACTGTTGACCTGCTATCTCCCCCTAAAGAGCCCCTGGACCTCCCTAAAGAAGACTTAAAAGGGGTCTATTGTGGGTCTCAGTGTTAAAGACCACATATACAATTACAGTATACACTATGTACAATGGATTCAATAGGTTTTGGAGTTTCATTTGATATCTTGAACCTACTAGAGCCTCTGACAGATAGTAAAGTCAGTCGGGATAGCAGGTCTCAGGGAGTTAAGCATTTCATTGGGTGACATCTTAGTCCCAGTAGCCGTGTTTGTGTGTGTAAAAGTAGTCGTGGTCCTATTAGGTCCATTGGAGTCAATAAGATGTAATAATAGTAATACTAGGTGGTGCTTGTGTATCGGTCTCTTCAGGCTGATGTTGTGTGACGGAGCCCAGTCGGGTTAAGTGAGGTTACTGTTTTTATTTCCAGAAGTGTTCCTTCATTTTTCAACCCTTCCTGTAACCAGGGCAGCGTTCTCTTCTGCTGATCCGGCAGCCTGTGTGGGTTGTTTTATTTCAATTTATCACCAGCCTGCTTCAGTTATGCTTCCACACCTGGATGTTTCCAGGAACAACCACAGCATTCTCCCACTGAGATCTCCGCCGGTGTCATTAGAGCTCCGGTGCCTTGCTCATGAGAATCTCCGCTGCGTATGTTATAACAGAAGATATATGAAGGGAGGGAAACGTTCTACATCACCCGACTGCTCCTCTCCAACACACAGTAGATTGGTGTTGTGTGGAAAGGAGAAGCAATATAACAAAAGATAGCATAGTAAGTAGTAGTAAATATGCATTATTTTAATCTGCACAGGGAAAAGTTTAGTGTTGATTATTTCTAACCAAACTAAGCGAGCTCTCGTATTTGTGACGGGATGTGTTGTAAATGGAAGAGCAGTTGTTTTTGCTTTATATTGTATTCCTTTATTCCTCTTAGATGTGCACTACTGTACACCACACACATATTCAATACTGTTTAAATGAATCAGTCCAGTGTTGTAAAGCAGATGAAGCAGTGAATTTGCTGGCATCACCATAGAGGGAAAGCCAGAAGACAAACCTGATGGGTGTGAATATTTTGGGCCCAAAAAATGAAGAAAAATGTGGTTTCATAGATGCACTTTGTCCATTTGACCCAGGGTTTGTCAAAATGTGATCAGCAGTTAGACGTGTGAGAGGTCTAGGCTATTTTATGCAAATCACGGTCGTCCGACGCGACTCGCCGCCTCTGGAAACTCCCTAGAAACTTTTAAACTAAGCTTTGTCGATCCAAAATAAAGACAGATTGAGCAAAATGTTTTCAGAAACACATTTCAGTGAACTAGTTTTGTTATTTAAGAGAAGAAAGTTTCCAAACGAGCCGCCATGTTGGTTCCGGTTTTAAAGCTGGGAGCAGCAGCCAATGGAGGGAAAGCCTTCATCCAATCGGGTGTCTCGTAGCAGCCCATCAAGCGTCCGATGCTGGGAAGCGAGGTGATCCCTCGCGATAAATAACGTCCCTGTGGACACATACCGTCAGACCTGACACTGCCAGTCCCGAGTTAATCATCATGTCTATATTAATTTTTTCAGTTGAACGTGAACTGGCCCTCCTCCTGCCGGGTTGTCTCTCAGACAGCTCTGTAGTTTCGGCCTGCTGAGTGAGATCAGAGAACAGAAAGGGAGGAGGAGGAGGAGGAGGGGGAAGAGGAGGAGGAGGAGGAGGAAGAGAGTGGGGGGTAAGAGGGAGGGGGTGTCGTTTCAAGTGGGAGGTGCCAGGGCTTCCTGCGGGGGTTGCCTGTGTGAACGCTCCCTGAATGACAATGCTGCGCATCAGGGCCTCAGCACGACTCCCTCAGCAGCAGCAGCAGCAGCAGCACACACACACACACACACACACACACACACACCCACGCACACTCACACTCACAGGGAGCGAGCCGGGAGGCTGCACGGGCATGCAGCGGCGAGCAGCGGCGAGAAACGGCGAGCAGCATTAACACCGGCACGCCAGGGTGCAAAAATACAAAAAGAGAGCAAAATGTCTGCAGCCATCACCTTCCTCCACCTTCCTCCACCTTCCTCCACCTTCTACTACGTCCTCATTATTAATAAGTGATGGAGGAGGAGGAGGGGGGGGGGGGGGGGGAGGGGGGCAGCTTGTCATCTCTAACATCAGACCACCGCCTGGTTTACCGTGATCACACAAATCACAGGCAGGCTTATCTACCACCACCACCCCACCACCTCTCCTCCACCACCACCACCACCAACCCCACCATCTCTCCACCATCTCCCCACCATCTCGCCACCACCACCACCACCAGCATCTCTCCACCATCTCTCCACCACCACCAGCATCTCTCCACCATCTCTCCACAACCACCTCCTCCACCCCACCATCTCTCCACCACCACCAGCATCTCTCCACCATCTCTCCACAACCACCTCCTCCACCCCACCATCTCTCCACCACCCCACCATCTCTCCACAACCACCCCTACCCACCATCTCTCCACCACCACCTCCACCACCACCACCCCACCATCTCTCCACCACCACCTCCACCACCACCACCCCACCATCTCTCCACCACCACCTCCTCCTCCACCCCACCATCTCTCCACCACCACCACCCACCTCTTCCCGACACTCGTTTTCACTCTCTCTCTCTCTCGCTCTCTCCCTCACACTCTCTCTCTCTCTCTCTCTCTCTCTCTCTCTCTCTCTCCCGTGCTGTCAGCGGGAACAGGCTTTTATCGTGCCTGTTAGTAGCCGCTAGTCTACGGGAATCAGATGACGAGCAAATCCAGTGATGCACACACGTTGTGACGTTGAAAAGGCGTCTAGTAAATAATAGCACAGCTCTGAGACCACGACAGCGGGTGGGTTAGACTCAGAGTGTGTGTGTGTGTGTGTGTGTGTGTGTGTGTGTGTGTGTGTGTGTGTGTGTGTGTGTGTGTGTGTGACCTCAGGGTAACAGGAGAGATAAATTACTCATACTGCTAAAGGCAACTCATCTCCCATCTTCAGAAGACGGATCTAGTGGGATGTATTTCAACCACTTTATTTATGGCCAAGATCTATATGTACTGTAAACTATAAGAAATGGAAATGAATAACTGATTTTTTATTTATCATTGTTGTAGGTCTATGGTACGATGTATTAGGTATTAGGTATTAGTATTAGGGCCACATCGAGGAAAAATATAAATCTGAGATTTCGAGAATAAAGTCGTAGGTTTACGAGAAAAAAAAGTCGTAATATTATGAGAATAAAATATTATAAAGTAGTAATTTTATGTCTTATTTTCTTTTTTTCTCGTAAAGTGATGACTTTATTCTCGTAATACTACGACTTTGACGCGCTTTGAGTTCAGGCTGGTGCACGCCAAGGGTAGAGTACGAGCAGGGAGGCAGGGAGGCATCTGATTGGTTCTTTCCAAGCGGACCGCGAGGCAGTGATTGGTAGATGTTTTTACAGGATTACAGCAGCTTACAGTCCTTTTTGTTGTCTGGAACACAGCATTAGTTTAATGAGAGGAGAGAAAATAGGAATACACATAAGAGAAGAACCCATAAAACTGCTGAATGCACATCGTACCACACCAGGTTATCCCCTTTCATGAAGTTTTCCTAGACTTTGTTGACTTCTACATCGTGTGGCATACGTAGTTTTCCATCCCAGAACCCACCATATGGGCCCACTTTGAGTCTTCCACCAACTGTTTTTTTAGAACGGACCTCCAAATGATGGGTGGTTACCTGCCAAAGTAGCTGGTAGAGGAGACAAACAATTCTCAGCGTTTAACAGATGGCCGGAGGTACAGTAACTAGAACCCACCCTGATGCACAATGAAGGTGATCTCTCTTCCAAAGGCGTGCAGGTGGCGTTCAGAGCTTTAGACTCTAGTTTCAGCACTTTGGACAGCGACAGAAGGTCTTGGAAACATGTCAGTAGTCGTTTCAGGACCACGGACAGCGTCAACGTGACCAAAGATGGTGTTTTTAAAACTCAATTGTTCTGATTTTCATTATGTAACTATATAAAAATATATCTCAAAGTATTCATTTGATTCTCTGGCCACTGTGTTTTCATGGGTTTCACTACCCCCCCCCATCTCCACCACCACCACCACCACCTTCATTTTCCTGTTCTGGAGAGGTGACAGCTTGGTCGGTTTAGCCCAAGCAAACAGCTTGCTGAACTGCATCAAAGACGACTCAGATGCCGGAGCCAGACTGACAGACGGCTCGGAGGAGAAGGGAGGAATGAAGGGAGATAAAAAACAAAAAAAACCTCTTTCAAATCGTCCTCAAAATAACAGTACGTCCTCAAAAAAAACACAAACTCTCCCAACTCTCCTCCTGGCAGATGACATGTTGGTCCAACTTAGTTTATTGGCAACATCTTTATTTTCATACATTTATGAAAACCCTTTTAGAAATCCACAATAAGCTCAAAATCACGTTTCTTTTCCTTATGTCCTCCCGAGGAAATAAAATAAATAAAGATTATTATTATTAAGGAATCCCATTCCAGGAGAATTTTATTGTTACATAACCGTCTAAACCAATCAGAGGTCAGCAACCCGCAGCTCTTCAGCTCCTCTCCAGCGGCTCCCTGTGGACTTTTAAAAAAGGAAATGAATAACTGTTTTTTGTTTACATTTTTATTTTTATTTATCATTGTTGTAGGTCTATGGTACGACGGTATGACGGAGTATTAGGGCCACATTGAGGAAAAAAATAAATCTGAGATTTTGAGAATACAGTCATAATATTTTAAAGTAGTAATTTTACGTGTTATTTTCTTTTATTCTCGTAATATTACGACTTTATTCTGGAAATCTCAGATGTTTTTTCCCTCAATGTGGCCCTAATACTCCGTAGTACATTGTCTCTTTGGCCCTCACTGCATTAGACTTACAGTATATACTATATACTTAGACTATAAACTGTGTTACCTTCTAAATTTCCTTCGGGATCAATAAAGTATCTATCTATCCATCTATCTATCTGTCTGTCTTTCTATCTGTCTGTCTTTCTGTCTGCCTGCCTGTCTGTCTGTTCTATCTATCTATCTATCTATCTATCTATCTATCTATCTATCTATCTATCTATCTATCTATCCACCTTCATCACAATGATCAAATGTTTTGCGGTTCCAGACAGATTTGATTTTATTTTTTGTTGCCTAAACTGTCTCTTTGCATAGTAAAGGTTGCTGACGTGGACTAGACTGTCAGATAGGAGATAATTAATAATCATCTGTATAAATGATGCTGATAATAAGCAGCTCTCATCTTTCTGAGAGGATCCCTGAAGTCCTCCGGAGACCTGAATTGTCCCCTGAGTCATATTTGGGGAATCAGTGTTTCACCTTCACCATCCTGTAATCCTCATTCAGTTACAGTTTCTTGTATAAGCCCCTCCCCCCCTTCCAGTCCCATCCCCTCCTCCATCCACCCTCCCCCACCTGCTCAAGGCAAAGCCTTCTGCTGGGCTTGATGGGTTTGAGTAAACAGTGAACGGGGCGAATTGGACCGAGCTGTTGGTGCTTTTGACACTTGGCGAGCATGAGAAGAAGCCGTGAGCGGCATCTCCTCGCGGGGCCTCAGTGAACCCAGCAGCGCTCTGGAGGTCTGGAGGAGAGTCTGGAGGAGAGTCTGTAGGAGAGGCCATCACTGGGGACCCACAGGCCTGCTGATCAATAAGTGAAGGAATGAAAAGTTACCAGACATAAATGATCACAGGTAAAACTGAGAGAGACAGACCAGACATGATGTTTATTATAACTATTATAATTTAAGAGTCCGTCGGGCTCAGGCGACTGTAAAACATGGAAATGAATAACTGATTTTTTGTTTACATTTTCTTTTCTATTTATAAAATATTATGAAGTAGTAATTTTATGTCTTATTTTCTTTTTTCTTGTAAAATTATGACTTTATCCTCGTAATATTATAATTTTTTTTCTCGTTTTTTCAACCAGTTTTATAAATAAGTAAACAAAAATTTCTTGAAATGTACTGCATAAATACAGTATTGTAACGATTATTGAAAGAGCATTAGTAACTACAACAGGCTGCGTCAGCCGATTAGACGGTTGTCAGGCTATTAAATAGACGCTATAAACCCCATAGATGTGGATCAATAAGGGCCTACTACACCCACTAGTAGGTTTTATCATCCATTCACATGGTAGATCACCGAAAGAAGGTAAAAAAGAACACGACAGCGACCTCTAGAGACCGTAGTAATTAACCGGAGTTCGCATCCCGACAATGTTGTCTTTGTGTTCGTAGTTATTTTAACCCAAAACACGATGTTTTCCGCTAAACTTAAGTGTTGTTTTTTTGCCTAAACTTAAAGATAGGGTCGACGATGTTGGAAAGCTAGCATAATCAGAAAGTAGCATCGCCTCAGCCGATAAGACTGCTGTCAGGCTGTTAAATAGGCGCTATAAGCCCCATAGATGTGGATCAATAGGGGCCTACTACACCCACTAGTAGGTTTTATAGCAGTGATGGGTGAGGGGAAGCTGAATATCTATGTGGGTCATTACACCTTGGCATAATAACACATATTTTATAGCCCAGTTTGTCATTTATTTGGGAAGGGGTCCTTGGAAATGTTTTAAGAATCGGAAGTGTGCCTGGAGTTACAAAAGGTTGAGAATCCCTGCTCTATGGTAACAGGATGTTTATTGGATGTGCACTTTTTTCTCAAACTGAGCTGATGCAAAATGAATTTCAGTGCAAACTGAACATAAAGTCGTATCGTATCGTATCTTATCGTATCGTATCGTGTCGTATCGTCGTGCGCTATGGGGAGTGGGTTGGAGTGCGTCGTGCGTCGTGCGCTGCAAGGCTTGGCCATGCACGGATCTGCGCGTCAGACTGATCAGATGCTCAGTGCGCGCGGCTGACTGATCACGCACGAGAGCTGGAGAAGCTCTCAGCTCAGCTCTCAGGTCGGGAAAATAGATAATACAGATAATATACAGCCTCCGGTACCGACCGACCGACCGACCGACCGACTGCAGGTTGGTGCACGTCCCCCTGGGGGGTCGAGGGAGGAAAGAACAAAACAAACCCAGAGAGAGAGAGAGAGAGAGAAGAGACTGGCCGCCTCTCTCTGGTTCTGGAGCCTCGGAGGTGATGCTGCTGCTGCTGGGCGGTGATGGATGCTGCTGGTGCTGCTGGTGCTGATGCTGCTGGATGCTGATGCTGCACGGTGGTTTGTGCCCGGTGGAGGAGAAGACGCGAGCGCACCGCCGAGCAAGAATTGATGCTGATGCTGCTGGTGCTGATGATGCTGTGGTCTGTTTCTGCTCCTCCGGATCCGACTCGTCCGGGATTCATCTTCTTCTCCCATCCTTTGGATTATAGATGATTGTTGATTTTCTTTTTTAATTTCATCAACATTTTTTTTTTTTTTTTTAAGTGAGTGAGGCCAAATTGGGTAGATTGAAGCACACCGGTGTGTATTTTCGTCTCCAAGTAGCGCGCAATCACGCCCAAAATCAGTGAGCGACGCCTTGGTGAGGAGGAGGAGGAGGAGGAGGAAGAGGAGGAGGAAGAGGAAGAGGAGGAAGGAGGGGGGGGGGGATGCCGCACCGTCCATCACCAAATATCAACACATGTCACCATGCAGGATCAGGATCGAGTTCTGGGGAAGCCCCCCTCGGTTGGTGTTTGAGTGCGTGTATAACCGTGCTCGTGGTCGTGAGAGGTGGAGATCTGCCGTGAAACACAGCAAACAGTGCGGATATATGGCACAAGAATAAATGATCTTACTCTTATCTATTCCTATTTTTATCTCACAGGATAAAAAAAAAACCTGAGGAGGAGAGAAAAACAGAAAAGAGACGTGTGTGTGCAGATCGTGTGAAGATGCTCTAGAGGCTGGTTGAGATGAGAGGAGGGAAAAGACGCAGTCTGCAGCTCCAGTAGCCTTCTGACTTAGTGGAGATGATTGTTAATATGTCTGTAAACGCACAGCTATGCATCCTCATCGCATGATGCACTGTTGAAATGCAACAAACCGGCTCAGTTCACTCCTGGAGAGATTTTTCACGACCAAAAAAAGCAGATAAAAGCAGGATGCTTTGTTGCTCTTCGACGCAGATGCTCTGACAAGATAAAACATTTCTGACAGTTTTTCATTCAATTTTTTTGTGTGAACTGATTTGCCAGGAATTGCATAAAACCATCGCTCTTATTTCCCATTCATATTCCAAACACACGACCAGAGACACCGTGCACTCTCCATCCCTCTCTCTCTCTCCATCCCTCTCTCTCTCTCTCTCCATCCTCTCTCTCTCCTCTTCTCTCCTCCCACCTCTCTCTCTCCACACACAAATGGAGGTATCTTCTCGGTGCTGAAGATCTGTGAAGGAGACACACACAGACAGATAGACAGAAGGAGACAGAGACAGAGACAGAAGCGACTCCTCCATCCTCCATCTCCATCATTGTGCATGTTGTGTGTGTTGGATGGGAGTCTGATGGTCTGATGGTCTGATGGGGTGGTGGCATGTGGACCTGTCACTCTGAGGTTCCCCCCAGGCTCCTTCCTAACCTCTGGCGTTTGGTGTCTGCAGAATGGCGCGTTTTGGAGACGAGCTACCCAACAGGTATGGAGGAGGAGGCGGAGGTGGAGGAGGAGGAGGAGGAGGTGGTGGTGGCGGTGGTGGCGGGGGTGCCGGAGGACCAGGGGGGCCCGGCCGTGGAGGCAGCAGGCAAGGGGGGCCCCCCGGAGGGCAGAGGATGTACAAGCAGTCGATGGCCCAGAGAGCCCGGACCATGGCCCTGTACAACCCCATACCCGTCCGGCAGAGCTGCCTAACGGTCAACCGCTCCCTCTTCCTCTTCAGCGAAGACAACTTCGTGAGGAAGTACGCCAAAAAGATCACCGAATGGCCATATCCTTTCACCAGCAGCAGGCTTTCAGGCTGCCAAGGTACTGGGGATGTGTGTGTGTGTGTGTGTGTGTGTGTGTGTGTGAGGTGTGGCCTAGTGGTGTGTGGACTGGTTTGGTGTTGGATCAACCAACATCTACCTGCAGGATGAAAGTTGTGCTGGTTTGCATATGGTTATTTTTTATTTACAATGTTACATGATGTGTGTGTGTGTCTTAAAGGTGTGTGTGTGAGGTGTTGATTGACACATTATTCCACTCTCACTGCTGTGTGTGTGTGTGTGTGTGTGTGTGTGTGTGGTGAGGTGTGGCCTAGTGGTGTGTGGACTGGTTTGGTGTTGGATCAACCAACACCTGCAGACCTGCAGGGTGAAAGTTGTCATTGTGTTTTTATTTTTTTGCAGTGTTGTGTTTTACAATGTTACATGATGTGTGAGTGTGTGTTTTAAAGGTGTGTGTTTTTGTGAGGTGTTGATTGACACATGACTTCATTCTTAACTGCTGTGTGTGTATGTGTGTGTGTGTGTGTGTGTGAGTGTGTGTGTGTGCGTGCTTGTGTGTGTGTGTGTGTGTGTGTGTGGACTGGTTTGGTGTTGGATTAACCAACATCTACCTGCAGGGTGAAAGTTGTGCTGGTTTGCAGTGTGTCATTGTGTTTTTATTTTAATTTTTTGCAATGTTACATGATGTGTGTGTTTTAAAGGTGTGTGTGTGAGGTGTTGATTGACACATGACTTCACTCTCACTTCTGTGTGTGTGTGTGTGTGTGTGTGTGTGTGTGTCCGGCCCTGCTGGCCTCAGGCTCCCCTGATGGAGCTGCCGCCATTGATGGAATGAGAGGTGATGTTAGGGAGGATGGCGGTTGTCATGACACCAGCAATCAGTTGATGATGCTGCTGCTGCTGGTGATTAAGATGCATCTTGAATACAGCATTTAGCTCAAACCTGTTAGTGACCCGCGTGTGTGTGTGTGTGTGTGTGTGTGTGTTGGGGGCTCTGGTTGTAGTCAGAGCTGAGTGCTGATGTCAGCATTATGAAGGCTTAAGCACCATGCAACCAGCAGCAGGGAGAGGAAATGACTCTCTCTCTCTAATTACCACTGACCATATATGGGCGGCCGTGTGCTCGTCCCTACAGGACAGCAGTGGGAAAAAAGCTGTAATTGTCAGGACGGGTCAGTCTGCTGGTAGAACCGGGGATACTGACCTAAAGTCGGGTTCTTCTTGGTTAGATGAAGAAGAAAAAAACGGCTAAATCCAACGTTATGTGTGTTTTTAGGTTCATTTTGCTGCTTGGTGATGCTGTTTTAGTACTTTTGGGGCATTTATTAGATAAAAAAGAGACCTGAACCAGGGGGGCGTTATTACAATTACACAATTAGCATCTCAGACCTGAACAACACCAGATGGCTTTTAGATTCAGGCTGTTACTGTAACTGGTCATATGTAGAATCAGAATCAGATTTATTAAGGAATTTGTCTCCGGTTTTATGCATCTCTCTCTCAAGGTAACTCACACAGAATAGAAATAACAGCTAGGAGCAAGAATGACCAACGATCAAATAAGAATGCAATAATAAAATACAATAAAATGTCTATATAATGGTCACATAGGGGTGTAACGGTATGTTTTTACAACGATACGATGCGTATCACTTTCCATGGTTCCGATGTGAATCAAGGACGATATTTGGCTCATCTAGCGATACGATACGTTACGATTCAATGACTTGAAATCGATACTGTAACTTTTTTTTTGGGTCAAACATTCAGTCAGTGTGAAATAAATATCTGATACCGGACAGAGCAGGTCAGGATTCCTCAAAGTCTTTCTTGTAAGGGAATCAGGGATAAATTAATTATGGAAGTAAACAAGTTAACACAACGATTAATGGCAAATACATACAGCTTTTATTAGAAAATAATAAAAAGTGTAACTTCAGGACCTGCTGATTCAGTTCTCAAGATACAAGGCACAAAATATACTAAACCAACTTCTCTTCAGGTTAAATGAACAGTAGTTTAACCTGCTGCTTCTGTCCTCATGTTCAATACAAACAGTAGAGCAATAATATTGGCGTCTCGTGGGTGCGTGGAAAGATTGGTCGTGTTGCCGTTTTATTTTATCTGCATATTCTGCAAACAGCCAGCGATTAATCCAGGACATCAAATGTTTCCACACGCTGGACCTCAAACAGAAAATCTCTCTCTCGTCTGGCTCTTCTTCGCCATCAGCCTGCTTCGTTTTGTAGATTGGCGCATGTCGAAGACGTCACACACAGGCAGAGTGAACCGGAGTAACGTTTAACATTTCGTTACTAATACAAATGCTATAAAATAAATCCATGTAACGTTTGTCGTCCTTAAATACAAGGTGCAAATCCTTAGTATTGACGCAATCGAGTATTTACCTTGCAAATCCATTTTAGATCGATATACGTCCCCCGTGAAGGACAACTTGCTGAGTACATGCACAAAAATGTGCATTAAAGACTGAATTATAATCTATAACAATAATAGTAACATTTAAACACATGGCTGGATTAGCTCGCTATGGAGGGCCGCGAGGTGAATGTAGTTCCCTGTGCGTTTATCCTGTCACGTTCAAGTACAGCACACACAGTCAGAGTACACATTAACTCTGACTGTGAAACTAATGATTATTTTCATTATTGATGAGTCTACCGATGATTTTCTCATTTAATTGATTAATTGTTCTTCAAAGTCTGAGTGTCGTTTACAAGGAAACACAAAGTATAAGAAATAAGTACAAGAAAATAGATAGGAGACAGATAATAGATAAAGAAAGGGGCAGTTGAATGTGTGATTTTAATGGTGTGTATATTCCTGAATAAATGTGCAATTAAATCAAATAGCTACAAACCAAGCGGAGCCTCTAGAGGTCTGAGGAACAGAGACGGCTGCTCACTTTGTTGGTAATCCAACAAAACCAGAAGACACGTTGTGTTTTAAGAAAGTAACACTTCACTACTGATTTCATTATCGCCTTCTCTACCTGTGTAACAGCTTTACATCGGTTCTCTGGTGGGGGTTTGCCAGGCATTATGGGAAATGTAGGCAATCCCCCCCCCGCCAAAGTTGACATAGAGATAGATGAGTGAGTGTTATCAATTAACAAAATATGTAATTTCACAGAATGATGATGCGTTTTTGGTCTTTACTTAAACCACCAAGCAGTTGTTGGGTGAGAGAGGGTGACGGAGGGTGAGAGGGGGTGAAGGAGGGTGAGGTGACTCCCTGTGGGTCTTTTAAGGTGATGTTACAGTACGACGAAGCTCATGAGAGTCCCTAATTCAGCACCGGGTGATCAACCAGTTCAACCACATTAATTGAAAATGAGCTTTTATACAGATTCAGCTCGAGACTGCTTCACAATTACAGGAATAAAAGATATAAAATACATAAAGAACAGGGAAAACTGTTATACAGCTAAACATTTTTAAAAAGGTAAAAGAGTCCAAATGTTGGAGGAATAAGACGAGCTTCAGTGGTATTTACTGAGACGGTACAAAGAGACGTCAGCAGATCTCAGGTGGTCTGATGCTGTTCATCAGTAGGTGTTGAGCTATTTAACACTTTAAATGATGTGAGAGTCGGTGTGTCTGTGTGAGAGAGTGTGCATGTGTGGTAATGTAGTTTTGTTTTAATTAACAGCGTTAACACAGCGTTTAAAACTGCTTCAAACTGTTTAAACTGAGACCATAATCTGGGAGGAAATACAGTATGTTTAGTGCGTGCAGTTTAGTTCAGGCTGGTCTCGTACACCGTTAGGGACGCACCGATCCCACAGAGATACCTGGTCTTTGGATATCAGCCGATTCCTAACTAAAACAAAATGTGACCAATTAATATATGTGGATATAAATGTATGTAATTGTTCTTTATTATTAAAATAATAAATCAAACTCCAGCCACTTGGTTAAAAAATCTTATCAGGGTGTTCGAATGTGAAACCTTTTTAATGTAGCAACTAATTGCTCAAAACTTGAGGATACGTTGTTTAGTTGTATGGGAACGTGATTGTGTAGGAGCAGGCTGTTCTCATACACCATCCGTACCTATACCTATGAATATACGGTAATATGTATATATATATGATGAAGTTTAAAGAGTGGCGAGCGCCACGTAGGGAGGAGGTTGGGGTGGATGGGTGGGTCCAAAAACACCA
Organism: Sebastes umbrosus; assembly: GCF_015220745.1. Classification (NCBI taxonomy): domain Eukaryota; kingdom Metazoa; phylum Chordata; class Actinopteri; order Perciformes; family Sebastidae; genus Sebastes; species Sebastes umbrosus. The sequence continues at coordinate 1,900,963 of NC_051271.1, forward strand.
GACTTTCACCAGGAGACCGGCGTTCGGGTCCCGTTTGAAACCAGACGTCAACGTTGATTTATTTGTCACATAACATAACTCAAGTTACGTCACTTCCGGTGTTATTTTAGCCCAAACCATGAGCTTTAACCTAAACCTAACTAAGTAGTTTTTGTCACGTAACTTCCGTAACTAAGTGGTTTCCTTTCCTAAACCTAACTAAGTTGTTTCCTGTGAAGACGGAAGTTTATTTTGAAAAGATTGGAGCGGAAATAGACGTTGGACATTCGTAGGAAAACACATGAAAAATGAGGAATAACGTTTCATATCATACGAACTGTTGTACGAGGACACGTTGTTAATATGGCAATGTTATTTTGGGTTGTACTGAAATCCCGCCCCAGAAACGGTAACAAAATCCATTTAATGTCAACATCAGATCTTTATTCATTTGATTCATAAATGAATAAAAGAGTATGCATAGTTCATATGCATGCTCAGTATATATAATAGCTTATATATATATATAGAGGAAGTTAATACGGACAGATTTAGATCTCCTGTTTCAGGGGGAACAGTTCAGTTAACAAACACAAAGTCATTTTATTCTAAAATGTGATATAAGATATCACATGATGTCCCCCGTCAAACACGTTTTGAGACCAGAGTCTGTTTGACAAAGAGGCTTTAGAGGAGGAGAGGACCTGCTGTGTTCTGGCAGAAAGCCTTCATAAAGGTTCTTCAACTTTCTGCAGAAATAAAAACATTGTTAGGAAATCCATCAGCGCACAAAAATAGCTGACTTTGTTCTGTCTCTCTTTGTGTGCATGTTGGTAGGAAGGTGCTTTTGTTTTTACCTCAGAATCATGAGTCAGTGTTGAGGAAACACTCATAGCTGATGAGAGTTAGTCGTGTTTAATGTATGAATCAGAGCGGGGGTCTCATGTTGAGTTGATTGATTCATATATTTTTGTTAAACCCAACTAAACCCTGTATGATGAACTTATAAATGATAGCCGGCCTGTTATTGGAACATAAAGTATAAATCAGTGTAGTGCGAACGTATAGCAAAGTGAGAAAGTGCAAAATGAAATAACACGTGGTTAAGGTTTGGGAAAGAACGCGGTTCAGGTTAAATGTTTCTCCTGCTTTAGTCAGCTTTTTCAGTATGTAACCAACCTTAACCTCAACCAATGGTTTAGATTTGCATAAACATCTGTACGTTGACAACGCAGCTGTAACGATTAGTCGACTAATCGATTAGTTGATGGACAGAAAAATAAAATAAAATGCAGCTTTCAGCCTCTCAAATATAAAGATTTCCTCCTTCTCTCTGTTTTATATCATATTAAACTGAATATCTTCGGGTTTTGGACAAAACAAGACATTTAAAGACACCTTGGACTTTGAGAAATGGACATTTCTCACCATTTTCTGACATTTTATAGACCAAACGATCAATCAATTTATTCATCTCCATCTTCTCCATCTTCTCCATCTTCTCCATCTTCACCATCTTCTCCATCTTCACCATCTTCACCATCTTCTCCATCTTCTCCATCTTCACCTGGTCAAATTAAACTTCTAGTGAACACCCTCGTGAAGATTCAGGATGGAAGCAGCCTCAGAAACAGAATCTCTGTGTGTGTTTTTACTCAATATGAGTTTTCAGTTTTAAAGAACGTCCACTTCCTGCTCTGAAAGTGAACCGAGCGTATCCCAGCATGCCGCCATCTGCACAGAGTCAGGCTGCGTTGGCTGGCAGCCGCTGTGGCTTCTTCCACCAGAGACCCAGAGGACTTCATTATACCTCCTCCTCCCTCGGCCGCCACTTCCTCATCCCCCGTTCCCTCTCTCTCTCTCTCTACACTCTTTTCATCTCTTCCTCTTCCACTGCAACTCTGCTTTAAATGTCCTGTCCTCCATCTTCTCTCTCTTCTTCTTACCCGTTGTGTCTTTACTCTTCTGTCTCTCTCAGTTTAACTCAGAGAAGTTGTTGATCATAGAGAGGTATGCAAAATGAAGATTTGTCTCAATACAGAGTGAGACAAATTAAAGGAAAAAATAAAACAAATCTCTGTCTGTCTCTCTCTCTCTCTCTCTCTCTGTCTCTCTCTGTCTCTCTCTCTCTCTCTGTCTCTCTCTCTCTCTCTCTCTCTCTCTGTCTCTCTCTCTCTCTCTCTCTCTGTCTCTGTCTCTGTCTCTCTCTCTCTCTGACCATCTGTGCTGTCCGTTGGTTGTCTGTGTGGGTTTCACACCTCCCCGGTTGGGTTCTGGCGATGCTGCCTGGTATCATGTGAGAGAAAGACGAGTGGAGAGAAGAGATTAAAGACAGACCCCCTCTGGGATAATCAGAAGGAAGAATGTCACCTTGTCTTTTACCTTTTTACACCAAAATAAGCGTGTATATGTGTTTTTTTTAAACATGGGAAAACCCGCTAAAATTAGGCGATAGACTCCTTTCCCTTTGCGAGTATGTCGTGCCGTGATTGTGGAGCTTTTCAACTCCAAAAAGTCAGATAATCACAGGTTCCTGTTAATTTATATCGGACATCTGTGTTGTGATATTTAAACAAACTATCCGTCAACAAGGAAATAAAAGCCCCTCGTCTACAGACCGGTCTCTAGAGAGCTCCAGCTCATAGCGGTCTGTGAGCGTGACCGCCCGGCTGGCGAGGTAGCGACCCCAGCAGGCGCTATAGCTAGCTGTCACGGCAGTTTGTGGAGCTTCTAAACTCTGAAAACGTCTAATATCGTAAAACTGTCAATATTCTAAATCTATGCTGTTGATTTCAAAAACTAAAAAAATGTTCAAAAGTGAATTTAGTGATGAAATAGATACGAAAAATGTAAAAAAAAAACTAGCTGTTTTTGGCTGTTGTTGTTGTTGTACCCGTAGCCTGTAACGGTCCAACGCTTTGCATTGTGGGATAGGGGTAGGCGAGGTAGACTGGTCCGATGCAGACTGGAGATTCTTTCCAAATCAGTACGACCAGAAAAGGGAGACGAAAATTAGCGTGTCCGTCCAGCTGTCGTATTTCCATCACTGCAGATCGGAGCTGGAGCCTGCTGTGACTACTGTGTGTTACTTGGTGACATCACCACGTAACGGAATGAAAAGGCGGGACTTCAAACGAGGCAGTTCAGGAGCAGAGTTTCTGTGGGGGACAGTAACTCCCTTTGGGCTAACTTTGTAGACCTTTTACAGGCAGCCAAAAAACTATATAACACACTAAAGGATTAAAAGCATAATAGGTCCTCTTTAATCCAGTAGAAAATCCTCACATATGATAAGCGATAAGGTGTGTGAGGTTTACAGCAGATGTTGTGTTACTATGAAAGAATGATGAAGATGAGTTCCAGCGAATCAGACACAGATACATAGAGATAGACTGGTTGCCATGGAAACATGTATGTGGCTGTTGAAATCATTTGATTCAACACTTATGCATGCGTAAACAAACATATAAATGATGCATCATGGACACACACACACACACACACACACACACACTGGTGACGGATCAGCTGGTGGCTTCATCCGTCTGGCGTGGAACGAGCAGATCCGTTCAGATCAGTCACGGCTGACAGAGGCTCTGATAGCTGAGTGTGTGTGTGTGTGTGTGTGTGTGTGTGTGTGTGTGGAGGTGGGGGCAGGTGATACTGTAACACCTGTTCAGCAGGATCACTTACCTCAGGGGGCTTGACTGCATCTCACACACACACACACACACACACACACACACACACACACACACACACACACAGTCAATGCATCCCAGTGGTTGGCAGAAAAAGCACCATTTGGGACGTTCACGCTCCGGTGTGCAATCTCTCTCTCTCTCTCTCTCTCTCTCTCTCTCTCTCTCTCTCTCTCTCTCTTTTCCCATAATACAATCTGGTGACACAACGGCACGTTTCATACTGCTGATGCCATGATATGACATCAGCACTATACAGTAAAAAGAAACACTAGTACATTTTAGGGATGAGTTATGATTTGCGATTTTTCAAATAGTCGTTATGTTATAAAAAATCAAATAGTTTATGCGACTATTCGTCCCATCTTAAAACATATATATATTTCCCTTCTATTAACCGTTGCAGGCGCTGCCTGGTAGTAACGTTACTACCGGTAAAACCTGTGTGGCACGTTCAGTTTGGCTCTTTTCTGTCAGCCCAGGGGTGTGTGTGTGTGTGTGTGTGTGTGTGTGTGTGTGTGTGTGTGTGCCTCTCAAACCCATCTGAAGGAGGGAGGAGAGTTGGGTCCCCTGGAGGCGCACGGCGGGCGGCCGGGGCGAGGCCCGCTGGACTGAAGGGAGGCACGGTAGAACCAGAACCAGGACTGTGTTGGGCAGACTTTCAGACCCTGCTGCAGTAAACTGAGAGGTTTTCTAAAGGGACTCTAGTGAAACAGTACCGCCAACATTTCAAAACACAAAGTTTCTCTTAGTAACTTTAAAATTTAAAATTGCACTGAATTTGGTGACACAAGATCTTGTTCAGGATTCAAAGCACAAACGGTAGATAAACATCCATCCGTCCGTCCGTACGTGGAAAGGCAGATATATGGTCGTCTCCCTCCTGGATACAACATCCTGACGGACAGACGAGCACCATAGTAATGGTTGTTTTGACAGAACTCTACTCCAGATACGTGATCCTCACAGTCAATTCCCTCAGTGTGTGAGTGTGTGTGTGTGTTTGTCTGGATCTCACTGTGGTGAAATGTGATGCCCTGCTGTCCTCCCCTCAACTCAGTGTGTGTGAGCTGCCACCGCTCCGTGTGTGTCTGTGTGATGTCTGTAAATGCAAGTGTGTGTGTTTGAAGAGGTCAGGACGAGGCTTGACTTTCGGATCAGGGCGGAACCATTTTAATTGCAGTTATTTTGACTGATATTGCGATATTAGAGGGAATGACCATTTTAAGGCTGAGACTGAGGTTACATCCACACACATCGTTTTAAAATGCATAACTTTTGCTACATTTATGCCTAGCGTCCACACTACTCTGGCTTTTACCAGTCCCTAAAACGGAGATGTTTGAAAACGCTGCTGACCCCGTTTTAGTTTTGCTTTTCAGTCTGGACGGATAGAAACGGAGACCTTTGAAAACGATTACGAAGATGCCCCCAGGAAGAGTGCCCGTCGTCGATCCCAACTTTCGTAGTGGCCAAACGGCGGTACTGCAACGTCCGTGTCCATCACATGATGCCACTGGGCCCAAAAAGACTGTTTCCCATAGACTTACATTGGAAAAGAGACGTCTGTTACTCAGAGGATAATTTATTTTGAGGTGATTCAACTCCCCAGTATGATCACTCTAATAGCCCTTATTTAAAAAATTAAGTTTTTAAAGTTGTAAAACGCACTAACAGCTGAATCCAGAGTTATTTCCCTTCCTCCGTTCATGTGAATGAACACTTTCAGACGAATGAACGGAGCCCCGCCTCCAACGCTGGATCCAGTTCTCATAATACATCTATGAGACGCCCACGTTCACTTCCTGATTGGGTCTTATATCAGTCACGACGTGTCGTTCCCCTGATTCGTCATCCCATGAACCTTTTCCGGAAGAAAACAAACGACATCAGCCTCGACCACCAGTGGTTAATTTCAACATGGATATCGAGTTACAAGCGTTGCTGAGCTTGTTGTCTCTGCTAGCAGCTAATGTGCAGTTAGATTCTGCATTTTATGATGTTTTTACTGCCGACATGCGCAGGAGGGAAGATATTATTCAAGCGTTAAGCGTCAATTCCTGTTTCCTGTTTACACCGGCACGTGCATGCCCAGTGTACGTCAATGCTCATGTGATGTGCGTTTTCAGGCAAGATTCCTTCAGGAACGTCCCTCAAACGCTCGTCTGGATGGAGAGAGTGTTAGTGTGGATGTAGCCTGAAGTTGAATTGACTTGTGGAGGTTTGTTTCTCCACAGAATACTCACCACTCTGTTGGTGCTTGTAAACTCGTAATTGTAGATCGTGGTGATGTTTCTCTCTCTAACAAACAACAAATGTAGACAACCATCTTGCGAAGACAACAGACACATTTCATTTTGGCCTTTTAGTCAAGTAATTCAAAGAATTAATTTCTGTTTGGCTACAGCTGATATATTTTGCCCTCGGCGAAGTGAAGTCATTTTAACCGGTCAGTGTTGGCTAGAAATGACATAACAGAAAAGATGGAGGAGAGATAAAAGACATCTGTTAGCTGTTGGAGATTTGATCAGACCCAGAAACAGAACTGGTGACTAGAGATGAGAAGAAATACAGAGTCAAAAGATACTGAAGAAGAAGACAGAGATAGTGGAGGAGGATATAATAAAAGCAGCAAGCGTGTGTAATACACCCGTCTTCCCACTGGAAGAAAGCAGTGTCACGTTTTCAAACTTCGATCCACGTATGGTGGGAGGGTCCAACAAACACAGGACTTTTAACTCTGAGACTTGTGTTCGAGACCGCTGTTTTGTTTTGTAAGTAACGTATATGTGACGTTTGTCACGTGACAACCGGTTTCTGCACTGACGTTACGTTGTTTTAAAGGGATGTGACAGTGAGGAAAATTTCCCACCGGTTAATAAACTTGTGACAACACCGGTGTTACCGATCACACCGGACAGTTTACAAGGAAACCGCGACAAGCCTAGTGTTTTACCTAGTTTATGTACTTATTTTAAGCCCAACCATGATGTTTTCCCTTAACCTAACTAAGTGGTTTTCTTGCCTGAACCTAACTAAGTGGTTTTGTTGCCCCCTGTTGGCACTGCAGGTTAATGCAGGTGTGTAATATTCACACCTCTGCGAGGTAAAACGTGACACTTAACACGCTATCCTCTGGTGGACAGGCGGGTCAGAAAGACAAGAGGTTGGAAAAGAGAGTTAAAAAAAAACCGAGGTGAGGAAAAGTAGAGAAAGATGGAGAGAGAGCGGCGAGGAGAGGAAGACGGAGCTGGAGAGAGATGGAAAGAGACAGAAATGTGGAGAATTAGAGAGCGAGAGAGGTGGAGAGCCATAGTGTTTTCCCCCCATGTTGAGTCACTGATCTACATTCAATCTGCACTATGTGAATTATTGATTGGCCTTTAGCCAGTGTGTGTGTGCGTGTGTGTGTGTGTGTGTGTGTGTGTGTGTGTGTGTGTGTGTGTGTCGGTGCTGAGATGCTTTTGCTGAAAAGCACAGTGGTGGCGTTTTCTTTTCTTTTTTGTATTCTATTGATGGAGGGAGGGAGGGAGGGAGAGGTAGAATAGGGAGAATGGGACAGATTGATGCACAAACACATACATGTGTACACCCCATAAACACACACACACACACACACACACACACACACACACACACACACACGCATATACTGTATTCATTCAAGCACATTTACATTTTTCCGCTCACAGCATGAACACACTTTAAAACGCTCACACAGAGAGAGACAGAATAAACCAACCTTTGAGGCAGGACTGATATCTAAATACCAACGGGGAGGAGTTTTACTGTAACACACATACTGAGCCTCTCTGAACCAACACCCCCGTTCTGACCAACCTATAGATGGTTTCTTCTCAGACCGCCACATACTTCACAACAAGTCAAGACCGCGTCCCCTTTTGGGGGAAAGAAAACCGAAGATCCCCATAGGTCAGTGGTTCTCAAACTTCTTACACCACGTACCACCTCAGAAAATATTTGACTCTCCAAGTAGCACCATTATGATCAGGGGGGCCACATCAGAAACCCAGATTGTTGCCGGGGGCCAAACAAATTCTGTCAGACGTAACCTCTATTTTATCACTACATTAAATTTATAGAAAACACACTGCACACTTATTTTTCAATATTTGTTATACTGAAGATCACTCCAAACAGCATATTATTAAGAACATTACATTATATGCAGGAGTTTTTGAACCGTACAGGACTGACTGTTTTGGGTAGTAATGTTTCCATTAACAGAACTTAACAAAACAGAGAATCCCCCAGCATGCCACAATATAAAGACATGCACTGCAGGTCCAAAAAAAACTATTTTTGGGGGTAGGGAGGGAACTGTACTTTGTTATTACCATCTATAGTGGTTGTTTGCATAAAAACACACAATTCAAATGATTATGATTATTTAAATATTTGCTTTGATTAAAAAAAATCTTGGCAAGCTGCTTAGAGTTGTAATTTACCTTCACCTAATAGTCCTTTTTCCTGAGCCGACTTTGAACGCATCATAACAATAACTCAATGGCACCTCCGTTAACGTTCGTATCTCCGGTATTTAGCCAGTCAGGACTGTGCTGCCCACCGGCTGCTAACAGCTAACGTTACTAACTCTCCTCCTGCTGATTTGTTGTTCACAGTGTCGCTTTATCAGGGAAAAATAGGTTTAGAAGCGCCATGCTGTTGAGCACTTTTTTTCTCTCCCCCGTGGCTCCGGTCCAAAACAAACTGAAACATGATCCAGCGTGCGAATGCGTCATTGTGCAGCGTAACTGTGGGAAAGCATCAATAAGAGGAATCGATAGTCAGAGACATCTGTCAGTCATCTGACGGATGTTTGGATTGTAATTTTGACAAGTTTATATGCGTTCATCTCGTTTGTTTTATACAAATGTCTAATAATTAGTTTGCCATCTTGCCTGAACCTCAGCGTTTGCGATAACTTAATAAATGAAGGTCGATCGCCGCCATGTCCCTTCAGTCTCCCCCCGTCCAACACAGTGGTCGTTGGTGCAACCAACTGCACAGCAACTCTTCAGCGTAGCGTTATTACTATTAGTGGTTTGTTTGAAGTAGAAGTGTGGAGACGTGTTTCATCTGCTTATTCTGTTACCGTCTACGAGGGACACCAGATTGGTTTCCCCCAAGAGGAGGCGTGGTCACGTGAGCCCAGTCTAGATGACGTATTGCCGGTCTGATGTATGAACCAGACGTCTTCTCATTCCAGACTCCAATTCTCCGTTTGTGCATTTGGTTATTTTCCTGACTGTTTGGATTCAGCGTCTCTCCGGTGCACCTGCACAGCGTCTGAACTCCGATGTTATTAGTGGGCATCGTCTCTGCGTGTGGGCGGGTTTCTATATTTGTAGACCGTCTCATCTCCTGCTCACTTGTCTGCATCTCAGGCGTCCAAAAGATGTCTTAGTCATCTTCTTCTTATTATTCATTTTATATTCTGTGTTTGGCAGTTTGAAGTTAGAAATGAGGGTCAGTTAAAGGTCTGAGTAAACCAGCACGTTGTCATGCCTTGCTCATCGGCACCGTGGTGGACTGTGGAACATGCTAACTTTGAACGTTATTGATATCCTGGATGTTTGATGGAGCGGAGAGAGAGACGAGGAAGATGGAAAGAAGAGTTTTATTAAATTAGGTGAAAAGTACATGTTGTCCTAAAATGTTTATGTATGTGCTCTGTGCACGAAAACGGAGAGAAATCCATTACCACAGCAGGAAAAAGGTCAGGAGGAGGACGTAGAAATACACACAGGAAGTAGTTTTACACCAAACAGATGAGGGTGTGGAGCCTGAAGGGGAGGAGGACAAACTGGGATAGATTCTGTTTGGAGAGATTTTTAGAAAAACTGCATTTACAAGATTAGTTTATAATTTTTTAAATCTATAAACGGTGCATGTTCTGCATACAGTTGTTTTAATCATGTAGTACATACAGGTAGATTACATCATACTGAACACACAGCCATAGATCTCCATCAATAGTTAATGCATTTTAATTTATTTTATTTGATGCAATGAAACATGAAACACAGAGTTTATAGGTTTTTGCTAATTTTCAACTCTTGTCCCTAGTTGTGCTTTTATTTATAATATTAAGAACTATCAGTTTGAAGCCGTCCACAGTTCAGCCAAAGATTCATTGCCAGAAAAAATGTCGGCATTGTACGTTTCTGAACTAAAAATACGTTTCATGAATATGTTTCATATCACGCTGGCAGAAACGCATGTGGTAAATGTTATGAAACGATTGGTTAGGTTTAGGCAACAAAACTAGTTGGTTAAGGTTTGAACAACGCAACAAAACCACTATAGTAGGTTTAGGAAAGAAATACATGGTTGGGCTTAAAACTACTACATTTGTACCGTGAACAAAATAATAATAATAATATAATAATTCATTTAATTTATAAAGCACACTTTAAAATACAGCGAAATCTCAAGGTGCTTCACAACAAGGGCAAAACAATCACAGACAACGTTAAGACAATTTACACAAGAAACAGGATTCAAAGCGTCAAAAAATAGGACAAATAAAATGATAGACAAATGACTTTCTGACGTAAGTTAAAACCAAATAAAAATACTGTGATATCGTAGTGATTATAAAACCTTAGGGGAAAGCTAAAAGGAACAGGTGAGTTTTAAGATTAAGATTTAAGAAAACGACACTTCAAGACACATGTCTTGAACACGAGAGATGAACAAACAGCTGATTGTAACGTGACGCACGGGGAAGCTTTAGTAAATTGTTCTGGGCATGTTTTGTTATTTTCTGACATTCTCCACATCGAACAATTAATCAACGGATCAAGACACCAAATAGCAGATTAATGCTGATGAAATAGTCGTTATTTGCAGCCCTAATAAGGCTAGTGTGTTACAAAGCAAAGTGAACCAGCAACCTTTATCTGCTGACGGGATGTAAGGAAGTGAGAAGATGAATTTGTGGTGCAGGGAGGAAGACGAGGATACATCCTCCCCTCCATCGCCGCCAGTCTGCTTCTAATAGTTATTTTGCCAAAGTAATGAATGGTGGTGTCGGGAAATGATCACCTTAATGATCGTAATTATTGTAATTGAGCTGCAATGGAACATTATTGGAGGTTTCAGATAGATAAGGAGAGGAGCGGTGTGTGTTTGTGATGTGAGGGGTTGTGTAAGGACAAGATGTAGAGAGAGAAAAAACAAAAAAACAGGACTATCGATGCTCTCAGCTTCTCATCTTCCTCATCTTCTTCTCTCCAGCTCTTCCGGACTGAGCCGTTCCTCCTCCTCCTCCTCCATCTCTTCCTCTTCTTACACCCCTCTCTCAGCTCTCCTCACTTCCCTCCTCCACCACCTCCCCTCCATTTTACTCTGTCGACTGCAGCAGTGTGGAGAGCAGATCGAGAGGCAGGAAAAGAGATATGCAGAGAGGAATATGCAGCGGAGGGGGGGATGGAGGAGGGATGGAGGAGGGATGGAGGAGTAGTGACGGACTCAGTGTGTGTTTGATCCAAGCTGCCCCCCCCCCCCCCCCCCCCCCCCTGCAGCCCACGGCGCCTCTCCCCACAAACAGGGCCAAGTGCAGCCGTCTCAATGTGTGTTTCTGTGTAGTGTAATGTGTGCGTTGTGCGTAGCGAGTGTACATCAGAAGCTAATTTGAAGCTGCTATAGGCTATTCTTTCCATTACCCAGCATTCCTTGCTGTGGCTAAGTAGTGGTGTGCTCCTCACCTAAACCAAAGCACCCGTCTGTCTGTCTGTCTGTCTGTCTGTGTCTGTCTGGTTACTGGTGGTGCAGTTGTTGCAGTGACAGATGCATGTATAGTCCATAAGTGCAGCATTCACACCGTACAGTATCACGTTATTACTGGATGTAGAAACAATGTTCACATCACTCTCCAAGTGGTTGTGTACACATCAGACATTTAGGAAGCACGTGAATACACTAGGGGTGTAATGACACGTTTTTACCACACGATACGTATCACTTTCCATGGTTCCCATACGATTCAAGGATGATATTTGACTCATCTAGAGCGATGCGGTGCGGTGCGGTGCGGTGCGGTGCGGTGCGGTGCGGTGCGATGCGATGCGATAGGATAAGATTCAAGGACAATATTTGGCTCATCTAGAGCGATACGATACGATGCGATGCGATGCGATGTGATAGGATAGGATAAGATTCAAGGACAATATTTGGCTCATCTAGAGTGATACGATGCGATGCGATGCGATGGGATAGGATAGGATAAGATTCAAGGACGATATTTGGCTCATCTAGAGCGATACGATACGATGCGATACGATGCGATACGATGCGATACGATGCGATACGATGCGATGCGATGCGATTCAGGGACGATATTCGGCTCATCTAGAGCGATACGATACGATGCGATACGATGCGATACGATGCGATACGATGCGATGCGATGCGATTCAGGGACGATATTCGGCTCATCTAGAGCGATACGATACGATGCGATACGATGCGATGTGATAGGATAGGATAAGATTCAAGGACAATATTTGGCTCATCTAGAGCGATACGATACGATGCGATGCGATGCGATGTGATAGGATAGGATAAGATTCAAGGACAATATTTGGCTCATCTAGAGTGATACGATGCGATGCGATGCGATGGGATAGGATAGGATAAGATTCAAGGACGATAGTTGGCTCATCTAGAGCGATACGATACGATGCGATACGATGCGATACGATGCGATACGATGCGATACGATGCGATGCGATGCGATTCAGGGACGATATTCGGCTCATCTAGAGCGATACGATACGATGCGATACGATGCGATACGATGCGATACGATGCGATACGATGCGATGCGATGCGATTCAGGGACGATATTCGGCTCATCTAGAGCGATACGATACGATGCGATACGATGCGATACGATGCGATACGATGCGATGCGATGCGATTCAGGGACGATATTCGGCTCATCTAGAGCGATACGATACGATGCGATACGATGCGATACGATGCGATGCGATGCGATTCAGGGACGATATTCGGCTCATCTAGAGCAATATGATACGATGCAATACGATATGATACGATACGATATGATACGATTGAAGGACAATATTTGGCTCATCTACAGCAATACGATACAAGCAATGCGATGCGATTGAAGGACGATATTTGGCTCATCTAGAGCGATGTGATACGATAAAATATGATGCGATACGATACGATGACTTGAAATCAACACAGCAACTTTTTTTTTGCCGAAAATTCCATCAGTGTGAAATAAATATGTGATACTGGACAGTACAGTATTCTTCAAAGTTTTCTTGTAAGGGAATCAGGGATAAATGAATTATGGATATAAAATAGTAAACAACGATTAATGGAAAATACATACAGCTTTTATTAGAAAATAATTAAAAAGTGCAACTGCAGGACCCGCTGATTCAGGTCAGTTGAGTTGTGGACAAAACAAGACATTTGAGGACGTCGTCTTGGACTTTGGGGAAACACTGATCAACATTTTAAAACCAAACAACTAATCAGATTAATCAACAATGAAAATAATCGGTAGTTGCAGCCCTAAAAGTAACAGCACACCCTCCTGATGTTTTACTGCACAAGAAAGAGTCCCTTCTCCTCATTAACCTTTAATCTGGAGAACATGCACCCGACCAGAGTGCCGGCTCAGAGTCCAGCGGAGCTGACTGGTCTGGGACTCTGCAGCGTCAGCAGCCTGCCAGTCAGCCTGACAACCAGTCGGCCACGTTAGTGTGTCACTCGGCCAGGATCGGTCCTGTCAGCCCGAGAGGGGTGGAGGTGGGGGGGGGTTCTGGGGTCAGCACGACTGTCCGTCAACGGGCCCCCCCGAGGCACAGATGCTGAGGAGGATAACTGAGAGACAGAGGAGGGGACAGATGGAGAAGTGACACTTTAATTAGGTAAAAGGTAGCGAGGGCTCTCGGGGTGGATGTGTGACGGGGTTAGACCAGTTTAACGGTTTCCCAACGCAGAGAGCTGATTGGTTAAATACTGCCTCTCTGACCACAGCTGTCAAAGTCTCTCATGTAATCATCCCAGTCTGCCTTTTAGAGCTGAAACTATTCATCATTTAGTTGATCAGCAGAAAATCAATTAACCAATTTAGATAATTACTAATTGATCAATTTACAACCAAAAAAGAAAAGCTTGAAGAATGTGAGGATTTACTGCCTCTCTTTATTTTCTATCATTGTAAATTGGATATCTTGGACAAAACAAGCAATCTGAAGACTTCAGTTTGAACTCTGGGAAGGATTTTTTATACAATTTGAATTGATTAATCCAAAGAATAATCAATGGATAGTTGAATTAAGCCTTCTGTGGAATGAAATCGGTGGGTCACCCTTCCTTCAGGAGATGCTAACCTTAAAGAATAGTTATTAATTTGGATTTTAATGGGGAGTTTTGGTGTCCTGTGATGGTGTAACTGCTGCCAGAAACCTATAACACAAATGTAGGAATATTGCATTTACGAATACTTTACGAAAACTGTTGGTATCTCACATCCACCCGTAGTGTGTAAATAAAATCATTGATTAGATGTCTTTATGTGTGACGTGAGTGTCTGGATTGTTCTGTAATTTATCTCCATCTGTCCAGTCGGATGTGGGAGAGAGGGAGGAGGAGGAGGAGGAGGAGGAGGAGGAGGCGTGTTCAGCATCAGCAGCTGTTTGTCAGCTCCTCCTCTCTGACCCCGGCTGGTGACCTGATCAGTCGTCCCGGAGGGGACAGAGAGGTCAAACAAATGTCCGTCTGACCTCGTCAGCCACAACAACAAGACCACAGCAACAGTTAAACAACAGAAACACAAGAGTTCTTCTCTTCGTCGGTTCTTTTACCAGCTCAGAAAAGATCTCATGTGTAAATGAGACGCTTCGTTCCTCTATTATAAAACACTTACACTTACTCTTAGTGAGCATAGATTTTAACTATAGTCACCGTTTGGTCACTCTACACTGTAAGAAATATTACAATAAAATTCTGTAATTTCTAGATGAACTCTTCCAGTACAGTCCGTGGTGGTTAGCTATCCACTGGAGCGTGGCAAGGTGTCTGTATGCTCAGTTATTTTAGAGTTAAATTCAAGATCCGGCACAAAATTTGAAATGTATTTCCACAGAAGAAAAGATCAGATTAAGAAGGCGTAATAAATTGTGAAATGACAGAAGAAGAAAATAAATATTCTTTACCATTTTATGACTGAACATAATGTAAGAATACCAAGGCAGTCAATCCATTAAAATATTTAATTGTGATTAATCGCACATTAATACCACATTTTTTTTCTTATCAACATGGGAGTGGACAAATATGCTGCTTTATGCAAATGTATTTATTTATTTATTATTGTAAATTAATTAACAACACAAATCAATGACAGATATTGTCCAGAAACCCTCACAGGTACTGCATTTAGCATAAAACAATATGCTCCAATCATAACATGGCAAACTGCAGCCCAACAGGGGAGACTCGTGGGTACCCATAGAACCCATTTACATTCACTGATCTGGAGGTCAGAGGTCAAAAAGACCCCTTTGAAAATGGACATGACAGTTTTTCCTCGTCAAAATTTAGCCTAAGTTTGGAACGTTATTTAACCTCCTTCACGACAAACTAGTCTGACATGGTTGGTACCGATGGATTCTTCAGGTTTTATAGTGTCATATGATACCAGTATCTTCACTCTAGCTTTAAAAGCTCGATACAACCTAAAAACCACAAGTTGCGTTAATGTGTTAAAGAAATTAGTGGCGTTAAAACAAATTTGCGTTATTAAATAACGTATCTTAAATCTGAAATATTACCAAATAGCTGCTTTTGCTTTTCGCTTTGACACCAAATCCTCCACCATCGTCTTGTCGGTCGACCCTCCTGACTCTCATCAAGTGAATCTGACTCCTGTTAGGCGTCTCTGTGCTGAGGCTCTGTACGGAGCAGACTCTTTCATTTTCAGTTTATAATCGTAGCGTCCGTCGTCTATGTATTGATATCACGCTTAGTATTTTACAAATTAGAGTTTTTTTATTTGATTTGGCGCTGATACACAAAAAGGGGTTTTTATTTCTATAAAAAAAAAAAAAAAGAACGACGTTGATGGCGGTGGCCAAGTACTGTAATGGATGTATGCCTGAGCACCGTGTTACACCGACGACTACCACGGTGAGCCTTCTCTGCTCTTGGTTTGATTACACCTGAACAGAAATAATCGACTTGCTTTATGCCTAAGAAATAACCAACAAACTAAATACAGAAGACAAGCTGCAGCATAACATTCACAAGTTTGGACACAGTATTAAAACATTCACAAGTGCGACTAACCCCCTATACTAACCCCCCTATACTAACCCTACGGTGACTCTTTAATGTCACTCCAGAGTAAATGCTCCATCACTGAGTTCCAGGTAGAGATGCTGTGTGAGAACGTTGTCAGTGATAATTGAACTGAGCAGCATCCGTCTGGACGGTCTTATCTCAGTCTATCAGCAGGCCGGCTACATTAGCCAGGGTCGCCACGTCAATACAGCCTCAGATCCCGGGGTCAAAGGCCGTCTGTTTGAACCGGAGAGGGCGAGACATCGATGGCGCTAAGTCTCCCGGGGGTCTGTCGTCCAATCACAGAGCTCCTGTGGAGAGGACCGGTGGACGGATACGACTGGGAACGTTTTTTATTTACAAACTGAAGTCACGAACGGGAGAAATACTATAGATGAGAAATAATAATCTGTATAATATTTTTTTTAATAATTTGTTTAATATTTCCCCCAGAAGTGGAATACGCTCCAAAAATAGATTCAAATCAATAATTTTGAGGCTTGTGTTGATTCTCTATGTTGTCCTTTAAGTCTTATTTCCATATTTGTTGCTTCAGACTGCAGCATTCAGATTATATTTAATCTGCAATGTTTTAACAGTCTGGATTACAATCAAGCTTTCATCAACCGGACCAGGAACGGTGTTACCATGGCAACTTTACCATATTCCTACTGGATGGTACCTTTTTATATGAAGCTATTTTAGATCTTCCTCACAACACATTTACAAAACCAATACAATGATTTTAATAAGGAATAATATCTGAACATTTGAGGAGCGATTCTGAGGATTCTGATGAACCTAAAACTTAAATTAGAGCTGGTTTCATGTCATAAAACATAAAGTTGATCCCCTAAAAAACACGGCATTAACTGCTATGATATATAAATCAATATCGTTGTGAGTAATGGAACCACACTCCGGTCCAGTTTACTTCTTTCTTTGTACAATTTTGTGATACTGCTACTTTACCTGTTTCATTTTCTACGATATACTTCTACTCTACTACAGTTCAGAGGGACTACTTTTTACTCCACTTCATTTATTATATAACTTTAGTTACTTTGCATATATATATATATTATATATAATAAAACTAAAACTAATGTGCACTTTTCAAACCATTCTTTTCTCACAAAAACATTTTTTTAACGTTTATATGATCATTCTTATAGCTGCATGTATGTTTGATTCTGAAAGCATTATTTCCTCTCTATATATATATACGTATATATATATATATATTTATCAATATATCAATTAGGGCTTTTGGGGATTTGGGAAATCATAATATTCTGATTTGGCATATGTCAGGGGTCAGCAACCTGCGTCTCTTCAGCTCGTCTCCAGCGGCTCCCTGTGGATTTATAAAAATGGAAATGAATAACTGTTTTTTGTTTACATTATCATTTTTATTTATCATAGTTGTATGTCTATGGTACGACGGTACGACGGAGTATTAAGGCCACATTGAGGAAAAAAAATAAATCTGACTTTATTCTCGTAAAGTAATGACTTTATTCTGTAAATCTCAGATGTATTTTTCCCTCAATGTGGCCCTAATACTCCGTAGTACATTGTCTCTTTGGCCCTCACTGCATTAGACTTATATACTATAGACTTAGATTATAAACTGTGTTACCTTCATCACAATGATCAAATATTTTGCGGCCCCAGACACTTTTTTTTTTTGGGGGGGGGTTTCTTTTGACAGTAAAGGTTGCTGACCCCGGGGATAAGTGTTGTCTTTTCCTGGTTTTAAAAGCTGTATTACAGTAAAGTGATGTCATTATTCTGAACTTATTCTATCTGTTTTATTATTTGCATTTACCCACTTAGTCATTATATCCACATTATTGATCATTATTTATCAAAAACCTCATTGTGTAAATATTTTGTAAAAGTACCAGCAGTCATCTCAACAATATCATCACAATACTGATATCACTGATCGGTATATTTGATTTCCTCCATATCGCCCAGCCCTAATATCAATACAATATATAACAAACAAATAAATGATGTTGTAGCCTATTATTGTGGATAAAGAAAAGACTTCATTGATCTGGTTAAAACCACACGCTACACGACAGTATATATATCCCCACCTTTACCTGCTGCAACATCAAAGTGATGAACACATAATATAATAATATAATAGACAGTACTCTGCATAATGAGTACTTTTACTTTAGGCACTTTAAGTATATTTTGATGTACTTTTTTTGTCTTTAATTCCACCGATGATTAAATTAAATGTTTCAGTCTTTCTAAGTCGACTGGAGCAGAAAAAGAAGCTGCAGACAGAAACGTGAGTCACCGCGGTGACGGCGAGACCTCGCCTTCTGTTAATGTGACTATTTAGAAATCTGGCGTGAAGAATTGGAAGAAAAACCGCGGCTGATTTCGACCGCGGTGGTCCAGAGTGTGTGTGTGTGTGTGTGTGTGTGTGTGTGTGTGTGTGTGTGTGTGTGTGTGTGTGTGTGTGTGTGTGTGTGTGTGTGTGTGTGTGTGTGTGTGTGTGTGTGTGTGTGCGTGCGTGCGTGCGTGCGTGCGTGTGTGCGTGCGTGCATGTAAAAATACCAAGAGAGAGTCTGTGTGTTCGGAGAAGGTTTGAAAAAAAAGAGACAGAGAGGAGAGGACATAATTATAATTACAGTCTTTAATCCTCTGGACACACACACACGCACACGCACACGCACGCACACACACACACACACACACACACACACACACACACACACACACACACACACACACACACACAGACTGGGTGAGCTTTTAATTAACTATTTGGCGACAAGGGACGCTGGTATTGGGCTAATTATTTGAACCAGTCGTCTCCTCCTCTGAGCGGCTTCCAGAGAGGCAGACAGGTATTCCTCGCTTTGAGCTCACCTGGTAATTGAAAGGTTTTTTTTTTGCGTGGAGATCAGTTTGCTCCGAAATCCCTTGAAGCTGAAGTCAAAAATCATCGGGGGACGGCGAGCGAGCTAAAGTTAGGCTTCTTTTCTGCTGCAGACTTTATCCACAGTGTAATACGGATTTAGTTTTTAAAGGAGGACAAGGAAGGCAGAATAAGCGTCTCCTTATTAGAGGTTTTTAAAGGCTGCCGACTTTATCTGCGGGCACAATTCAGCTCCGTTTAACACGGTCAAATCCTCAGAGGGATTGTGTTTGTAGAAAGAGTTTACAATAGAAATACAACATAGGAAAACAGTAGAACACCGGTAACACAAACACACATACAAGAATCATTTTACATACATTGTGCATATAAGTTGAGGTTTACGAATGTAGACTAGAATTTAACGTAAAGTTCAGTTTGAGAGTTTAAATGGATTAATTAGTAGATATTAGTCACATGCAGCTTTTCCTCACCGGCTAATTCAAAACATACAATGACATTTTATTTCACAAATTGATTTCTCAATTATATTTTACACAAGTCGAGTCTTTAAAGGTTTAATATTGTGTTCTTCCTTGCTGATAAAAAGTTGTGGAGGTCTTTAACCTCTTACCATTCAGGGACGGATTCAGAGGTCTTTAGGGGGAATTGGTTTTATTTTGCTATTATAAAGTTGCAACTGATGATTATAATACCTTGTTAAATGGTTAATAAAGACTTTGTAAAGCATCTATAAACATTATTTAGAGAGATAGTTTATCAATGGTTAATAATTGATTTCTGGTCCATTTATCAATGTAAAGGTTTATAGATGTTTTACAAACAATTTCTTAAAGGTTTACGAATCATTTGATGATCATTAATGAACATTAATACAGTCTATAAAATGTTTTATTACACGGCTGTGTTGAATACTCGATTCTGATTGGTCAATCAAGGCGTTCAGCGGTCTGTAATTTCTGTATAACAGACCGTTGCTATGTATAACTGACCGTTGTTATGTATAACAGACCGTTGCTATGTATAGCAAACCGTTGCTATGTATAACAGACCGTTGCTATGTATAGCAGACCGTTGCTATGTATAACAGACCGTTGCTATGTATAGCAGACCGTTGCTATGGATACCAGACCGTTATTATGTATAACAGACCGTTGCTATGTATAACAGACCGTTGCTACATATAACAGACCGCTGCTACGTATAACAGACCGTTGCTATGTATAACAGACCGTTGCTATGTAGAACAGACCGTTGCTATGTATAACAGACTGTTGCTATGTATAACAGACCGTTGCTATGTATAACAGACCGTTGCTACGTATAGCAGACCGTTGCTATGTATAACAGACCGTTGCTACGTATAACAGACCGTTGCTACGTATAACAGACCGTTGCCATGTATAACAGACCGTTGCTATGTATAACACACCGTTGCTATGTAGAACAGACCGTTGCTACGTATAACAGACCGTTGCTATGTATAATAGACCGTTGCCATGTATAACAGACCGTTGCTATGTATAACAGACCGTTGTTGTGTGCGGCATCGCCCTGTTGGGGTTTATTTCACAATAATAACCGGCTAGCTGTACAGTATCTCTTACATAACGTGTGCAACAGTAATCTAGTTTACTGTATAATATGTGTTGTAATCAGAATGTAATTGTTATCGTCTCCTATCCGCTATGATCATTTACAAACTAATTATTTCATATTACACAACCTAATATAAAATTATAGCATAAATTATAGCATTACTAATAATTAGTAAACATTATTAATCATTACTTTGTTTGTTTCTTAACAGTAAAATAAATATAAACTAAGTTTAATTAACTATTAATTTACCATTTATAAATGATTAGTATAAAGTGTTAGCGTATAGGTATTTCTTACACGTCTGATTGTGTGTGTGCGTGCGTGCGTGCCTGCGTGCGTGTGTGCGTGTGTGTGTGTGTTTGCCGGTGGAAGCAGCAGTCAGGTGGATGCAGTCTGTTTCTAAATCAGATCTCTGTGTGATTCACTGGTTGATGAGTCACCACAGCAGCACGAGCACAACCGGCCTTGTCTTCCAATACACCCCCTAACACACACACTCACACACACACACACACACACACACACACACACACACACACACACACACACATATTTATTACTCTGTAGTTGTGGCTCCCCGTGCTTGTGTCTAACTGCACATGTATGTGACGTTTTAGTGTGTGTTTTCACATGCACGCTTGCCTGTGTGTGTGTGTGCGTGTGTGTGTGTGTGTGTGTAGGTGCTGTACGTACGTGTGTGTGTGTGTGTGTAGGTGCTGTACGTCTGTGTGTGTGTGTGTACTAAATAATGGGATAGTGCTCCGTTCTGCAGATGTGATTTGGTGACTAATGTAGAAGCTGCTGATGTCATGTGTTTGCTTCTCCTCGCTGCTGAACTCCTCATTTCCTGAGCATTCATCATTTATCAGCCAATCACCTTGCGTGTGCACACACACACACACACATACACACGCACACACCGACACATAGACACGAGCGTGTGTGTGTGTGTGTGTGTGTTCACACTCATTATCTATATACGGGCTCACAGATGCAGGCGGTACAATAAACAGGATATAAGCTGTTATTGACACATCGTGACAAGTTGCTTTTATTTAAGGGGATGAAAGATGTGCAGAGGAAAGGAAGCAAGGGAAGGAGGGAGGAGAGATCATGAGATAGATAGATGTGTGATTCAACAACGCAGCTCAAGAAAGTGACTGAGAATGTGTGAAATCAAACTAGCAACAGTACTACTAATACTACAACTACTACTAGTAGTAGTAGTACTACTACTACTACTACTACTACTACTACTACTACTACTACTAGTACTAGTACTACTACTACTACTAGTACTACGGTGTATCCATGTAGTGTAACCTCCGCCTGCCTCAGAGTGTAACTGGATCGTATCGATCGCAGTGTCAGACACGTTGATCCTCCAACGAGACGCAGTTTAGTCAGATTAAATGTGGATCAAATAAAAGATCTTAAAGTTAAACAGTGTGTAACTTTACAGTGTTATTATACTCCGTAACATAATTTGATTTGAGTCAACACCTTTCTTATTATATTATGACAATATCAAGCAGGGTTTATTTAGGGTCTTTTTATTTAGTATTTAGGTCTATTTAGTTTGGTGTTCAGAGCGGATAGCTGTTGGCTAGCGACGACATGGGGAAGTGTTTTATGTTATAATAAACATTTAGGCTGGAGCAGATCCCAGCTGACGTTGGGTGAAGGCGGGATACACCCTGGACAGGTCTCCAGACTCTCACAGGGCATTTAGAGTAAAAAATGAATCTTTGGACTGTGGGAGGAAGCTGGAGAAAACCCACGCTAACACGGGGAGAACATGCAAACTCCACACAGAAGGGCCGGGTTTGAACCTGCAACCTTCTTGCTGTGAGGCGACGGTGCTAACCACTGCAGCCCCCATCTTCACAGGAAACAACTTCCTTAGGTTTAGGCGATTAAACTACGTAGGTTTAGGAAAAGATCGACTTGGTTAGGCTTAGGCAACAAAACTACTTAGTTAAAGGCCCTGTAAAGGAAATTGAGGTTCCGAACGCGGCGAGTTGAATCCCCGGGTAGACTGAGCGACGGGGGCCGTTACCGGCCTCACACCGTCGTCGGGCTGAGCCTCGATCAGAAGGACTCAGGTCCCAGAGCGACACCGGGCAAGCGGTCTTCCGTACGCCACATTCCGCCAATCCGCCCGTCGGACGGCGATTCGGCTCTGAGCTCTTCCCTCTTTGCTCGCCGCTACGGAGGAAACCTGACAGCTGCACCTTCCCCGCTTGTGGTGAGAGGTTTCAGGTTTCAGCGCCTTCAGCGGACACAGAGCACAGAGTACTGCTGATTTTTCCATGATTTTGAAAGCTAATTTTATATACTTTATATACTTTATATACTTTATATACTTTTCATTCAACTTTGGCTGGGTGGTTAGGAACACATTTTTCTGTGGTGTGACAAACCCAGAATGTAGATTTATTGAGATCATGGTTTGGCTTAAAAGAACTACGGAAGTGGCGTTAGTTAAGTACGTCAGTTACGTGACAAATCAACATTGACTTGTGGTTTCACCGGGGAATGAACGGCGGTCTGCTGGTGACCCCCCTATCCACCCCGACCTCCTCTCTTTGGCGGCGTTTGTGAAATGTTGTGCGACCGGGTGTAGCTGCATATTTGTGTGTGCACATGTGTGTTCAACTATAGTGACGGGGGAGGTGGGGATGTTTAGAGATTTATGGCTAAGGTGAACACTCTGTGTGTGTGTGTGTGTGTGAGAAGACAGCATAGTCGGTCATCAGTTCTCTTGACAGTTTTACGGCTGCTGAGCTAGCAGGACGCTGTGGGATGTTAGTTAGCCCACCTCTTCACACACCAGACCTGTGTGTGTGTGTGTGTGTGTGTGTGTGTGTGTGCATGAGTACTGTATGTGCCTGTGTGTGTGTGTGTGTGTGTGTGCATCAGTACAGTGTTTGTATCTGAGGTTATAATGTAGGGAATTGTATTTTACCTTGCATCACTCTCAGACATCTTTGATAAACTTCATTTTTTTGGAGTCAAAAGACGAGTGGAGGATTATTTCAGTCCACCAACATTCATCAAACATCAGTTGTAGCCCGGCTTCTTCTCTACCTGCTGCAGCCTCTCTGCATGCATTAAAGCCAGAAAACACTGAGACCCTATACAGCTAAATGCCATACATTAACACTGGTACGCTACGTCAGCATCATGTCTGCTTTTTATAACATTGTAGTTGCTCCGTGATGCTCTGCAGCAGCAACAATTCTTCAGGAAATCAATCACTGATATGCAGCTGCAGCAGCAACGAGACTGTAATGTGCCGCCGTGCTACGTTTGCATGTTTGCTGACTTACACTAGTATATATAGGACCAGCAGAATGACACCTGCTACACCTGTGTAATGGCTTGTAATGACTTTCATTCACCATAACATACATTCATTGTTTTCTTCTTGCACATTCACAAAAAACGGGAGTCTTCCGGGAAAATCGGGAGGGTTGGCAAGTAGGGTGACTTGTGCCAAAGAGTGATGAAGCGTCAGTATTTGACGCCCTGAGAATGAGAACGGGCTGATAGCAGTCACGTCCGGCCTACCTGACCTGTGTCCTGGTGCCGGTACTGATCCGGTGTATTTGATGGAACATCAGCAGAACCCTCTGAGGGCACACGTCTTCGTTCTGCTGAAGTATCCTCCGCTGCCATTTAGACGATCCACTTGGTGGTTTCATGTTGGAACCAACAGTTTAGCTGGTGGCTCACTGAGCTCCAGGCTCCCTCACATACACATACACACACATATATATATATATATATATACACACACTGCAGCTGCTTCAGCACAACTAAAATGGAGATGGTACATGTAGCTGTGTGTGTGTGTGTGTGTGTGTGTGTGTGTGTGTGTGTGTGTGTGTGTGTGTGTGTGTGTGTGTCTGAGCCTCTCCTTGTCTGCTGACAGTAACCTACTTTTATGGAGCCCACTCACTCAGAATGATAAAAATACTGCAATTCTCCCTCCTCTTCCTCTTCCTCCTTGTCTCTGTCTACCTTTACTTACACCTCCTCCTCCTCCACCTCCTCCTCCTCCTCTTCCACCCGTCTTCATACTTGCCAACCCTCCCCATTTTCCCAGGAGGCTCCCATTTTTCATCGCCCTCTCCCGGTTTCCTTCCCGGTGTCACAAATCTCCCGATTTATGAAAAATTTTCAAACCTTTTTTCCCATTTTTCGTTATCTAAACCTATTTCTGGCGCCGAACAGCAAGTATAAGCCTTACTGTTTCCACCCGGACGACAATTACAGCTACACCTGATGACAATTACAACTACACCTCTGTCCTGGCGGAAGAGAGCTGCTCGAGACCGCTCGCTGCTCGAGACCGCTCGCTGCTCGAGACCGCTCGCTGCTCGAGACCGCTCGCTGCTCGAGACCGCTCGCTGCTCGAGACCGCTCGCTGCTGGGTTCACATTACACCACGCAGCAGCCGAAGTCGGGCTTTGCTCGACGCTGGGAAAAGCCGTCGTGGTGCGACGTAAGCTGTTGGAAATAACGGGTTTCAGAGCGCAGTGATGCCGTCGTTGCGTTGTGTCTGAAAGGACCTTCCAGTGAGTGAGAGATGGAAAGAACTAAGAGAAAGAAATACTCAAGCAGGAGCAAAAATAAATAAAAACTGATGAATATTGGTTCACGCCAGAGGGGCGAATTATTCAGTTTTCTTTCCTGAGAATTCAAAGTAAAATTAAAGTTAGTTAATTAACATAAAAATGCTTTCACAGTGTACTTATTATTTTACTATTTTCATTCTTTATAAGTCACCAGAATGCAGGAAACAAACAGCCCCAGACCTCCCACTTTGGTTTTGAAGTCCTCCCTATTTTTGAGGTCTGGAGGTTGGTGAGTATGCCCGTCTCCTCCTCTTCTTATCCTCCTCTCCTCCACCACATCACTCCCTCCATCTCTTCCTCTTTCCATCTCCGTTTCTCCCTTTTTTTCCTGCATCTCTTCCATCTTTCTCACCTGAACTCCCTCTTTGCTTCCCTTTCTCTCCTTACCTCTGCAAAGCCTGTTGCCTTTCATCTCTTCATCCATCATTCCTTCTTTGCTTTCTCTTCTTTCACCTTTACCTTTTATTGCCGTCCTTCCTTTACTTTCTGCCTGCATTTCACCCACTTCACCTCCTACTCTACCTCTCTTCCTCCTTCTTGATTTCCTCTTTTCTTCTCTCCTACATGCTTTTTTTACTTCCCTCCCCTTCAATACTTCATCCCTACGTCTTGTCACTTCCTTTCCCCCCTTATCCTCCTTCCATCTCTTCCTTTTTACATCCCAATTTCTCAGTTTTCTCCTCAGTCTCTTCATAAACTACATTAGCTACGTTAGCTACCTAGCTTGTGTTGGTGACGTATATTGTGCAAGAGATGCAAACTGAGACTTTCTTGACTTGCAAAATTATGATTTAAATTGACGAGCATCATATGTGAGATTCATGGCGCAATTTAAACAGGATCAACAAATATTTACTGTCTGTCTGTTGACTACCGTACATATTTTTTCCTGAAATAAGGTCCGACAGGGTCCACCGGAAGGGGCGGGACTTCGCCTCTCTATTGCTACGAAAACTGATGCGTATATATCCCTCGAAATCAATTTGTATTTACTCCATGTAATCATGAATCAGGAAGTATAAAGAGCGATAAACCGCGCATAGGGAGGAGGTCGGGGTGGACGGGTGGGTCAAAAATCATCATATATTGGTGCCCCGTGTGAGGCCACAAGTCAACGTTGATTTATTTGTCACGTAACTTCCGTACTTAAGTAACGCAACTTTAGTAGTTATGTAAACCCAAGCCGCGATCTTTTCCTAAACCTAACCAAGACATTGACACGTGTTGCTGGACATTCGTAGGAAAACGCACGAATAATGAGGAATAACTTTTCGTTAGATGTCATACGAACAGTTGTATGAGGATACGTTGCCTCCTTTCATCCTCTTAATTTTTCACAAATCTCTTTTTCTTTTAATCTGGTTGCTCCTTCTTTTCTCAATTCTACCTCTTTACTCATTTTTTTAATTCATCCTCCACTCTTCCTCTCACTTCTTCCCTTCTTCCCAAGTGAGGAGATGATGCTGCAGCCGTCGGCCCGGCTGAGTTAAGATTGTATGATGATGGAGGGAGCGAGAGGGAAGGAAAGGGAACAAGGGACTGAAAGAAAGGAAGGAAGTAGGGATGGGAAAAGAACAGTCGAAGAGTATCTTCCGGCAGAAGTGGTCCAGATTAAGAGGCCTTAACTCAGGATGGCATGAGAAGGAGAGGGAGGGAAGATTAAGAGAGAGATGTGATGCCTGCTGGAGGTTTATTTTATAAATGACAGATCAGGATGAAGGATGGATTTGGGGTGTTTTATAAATACAGAGATTTTGTAGAGATCTGATATTTAAAAATATAAATACTGACAATTTAAATAAATCTTGAAAGCTGATCTTAAAATTGGACGAACAGGATAAAGCTTATTTTGTTTCATGATATTATTACATCACTGGTTGTTGATTTATTTGGTATTTTGTGGCTGCAGTTTAAGCCAATAATCAGTTTGTTCCTTACTCTACACTGTTTGGTTTTCAACCAACTCTCCAGCTGCTTGTTTTGTTTATTTGAAATGGAAACCTCATCAGCGCTCCAACTCTGCAGCCGACGGTCACCAGTGACTTCTGTGTCATTCTCGGCTATTTTATTGCACTTTGTTGGATTGTTAAAGCTGCGTCAGACCCCCCGCTTTGGTTTCGAAATCCTCCTTTTTTTAAGGTCTCAAGGTTGGCAAGTATGTTTTTAATGGATATATTTATTTTCATCTTTCTTTGCTGCCCAAATGACCCAGTTCCCATGGTGATAATTAAAATCTGATCCCCTCTAATCTAATTTAATCTAATCTAATCTAATCTAATCTAGTGTGTAGTGTGATAATTTCTGGCCTCATCCTTGCAGACAATGAATTACCTCTAGTAAACTAAACTGTGGAGAACAACCGGTCCAGGATGACGTCACTTTATTAGACTAACATGAAATTCCAATAGATGCCATTTAGTTGTGCTATTTTGTCATTTTGAAGTGGGCGGATTTAACCAGAAGCTCAGCTGAAGCCGACAATCTGAGCTGCTTCAGCAGTTATATAGTATGTGCTATAGTGTGTCTGGTGTGTGTGTGTGTTTGTGTGTGTGTCTGTGTGCGTGCGTGCGTGCGTACGTACGTGCATAGCTGTCACAACCCAGAGATGAGACTCTTTCCATGAGTTGCATCATGAAAGATGCTGCAAGTTTTACTGTGTGTGTTTGTATGTGTGTATGTGTGTGTGTGTGTGTGTGTGTGTGTGTGAATAATTTGTTATGCATGCATGTGTGTGAGTGTATGCATGCCGTTTTTTGTATTAGTGTGTCAGTAGGCGTGTGTTTGTGTGTGTTTTCCATTTAAGTTTGAAAATGGTGGATACAATGGCTCAACCCACTAAAGCTTTCTGGGCGTTCACTGTACGGTTTCAGCCCGTTTCTGCCCCGAAGCAGAGCCTCGAGTCGTCTCCCCGACGTCAGCGTCTTTTTCTCTCCTCTTTTTACAGCAATCAGAGCATCGCTATCAAGATAACAATGTAGCCCAGCAAACATGTGACGTCAGGAAGACGTTCAGATCACGTCTGTATAACGTCCGTCAGTCCAGACCCACTTTTGGACGTCTGCGGACGAGCAACTCAGGTTGACAACAATAGCTGAATGTTAAAAGACGTTTAAAAAAGACGTCGCAAAAGCTTTCATTCTGGCTCCTCAGTGGATGTCTTCAGATGTCGACAGAGACGTTAAATTGATGTCTTTTGGACGTGTCTTTGCTCAGTGGGTAGATATAGCTAGTAAAACGTAGCTAGCTTACCTCCAATCCTCTACTGTCCACATGTTCCTCGCCACAGCGAGTCCATACAGCGTTACGCTGCTGCCTCTTTCTTTTAGACGTTTCAGCAGACAGGATGGCTCAGATGATCAAGGCAGCACGTTTCTGCTTTATTAGCATTGTGACCCGTACAGACCTCTGCTCTCAAACACACTTTACCTGCCTCGGAGCTTCCAAACTAAACTTTATTGACAACTGTCAACAGCCAGAATGGCCCTCAGGAGCCGACGGGACCGTACAGTGAGATCACTCAGGTCGTGAGCTTTGGCTTTACATCGCAAACGATCTACTCGTACAGTAGGAGCAGGAAGTATACAACAACATTTATAAAATGGTACAGTGTATACCCAGCTTTAGACAGGAGAGAGTGATGGACGTGTGTGTGTGTGTGTGTGTGTGTGTGTGTGTGTGTGTGTGATGCAGTTCTCATTACCAGCCTGCTTCAAGAAGCACAGCAGATATTCGGCAAAAAAAAACAAGCTTCTTCCACAAATCAAAAAGCGCTGGGGTCAGGGGAAAGAGAGAGAGAGAGAGAGAGACGCACCCTTTTATCTTTCACATGTCTATATATAGCGGTTAATGGAGGAGAAGAGTGGAGCGGGATAGGGAGGGAGGAGGGGAGGTGGAGGTAGAGGAGGAGGAGGATGAGGAGGAGGATGGAGAGGAGGCAAGATGGCTGAATAAGAACAGAGAAGAAGGAAAGGTGTGGAGCGACGTTCAGTGATTTTAGGGTGTGAAAAAGAGAAAGATTCACTGTCTGCAGCCAATCTGAGGAAGAGGAGGAGGAAGAGGAGGAGGAGGAGGAGGAGGAGGAGGAAGAGGCAGATGGAGGGATAAACAGGAGAAGCAAAGTGAGAGAGGAAGATGAAACTTTAAGCATTGTGGTTGTTGCCACAGCTGCAGGATACAACGTGAAAATATGAAATGGAATAAATGAGTTAGTGGAGGCAGAGCTCTGAAGCCTGATTGGCTGATCACAATCATCGGCTCTTTCACAGCTGTGTGGCGAGTGTAACTTACAATCATATTAATGCAGATGTACAGACACTTAACCACTGTTTACTCTGCTGATTACGCTCATGCAGATGCTGTTTGCTCCCTCCAACCTCCTCCTCCTCCTCCTCCTCCTCTTCCTCCTCCTCCTCCTCCCCTTCCTCCTCCTCCTCCCTCAGAGACGGCAAGGCTCCAGCTCGGCTCTGATTGGTTGTTTTCCTCCGGTCTGTGAAATCTTGCAGATGCCGTTAGGAGCACCGGAGGACACAGAGGCACATGATTTTTTTCTGATTACCTGTCTCATGCACTACCGTCAGGATAAAGTTTTATAAAAATAACTTTTTTTAATCATATTTGCTCCGTTTCCCTGCAGCTTTAAGTGTCTCTGACTTAAATCAGGGCTCTCGAAGTCAACGCGATAATCACGCTTTAACACAAATTTGTTTTGACGCCACTTATTTCTTTAAAGGGACTCTCTGTAAGAATCAGAAATGACTTGTTAACGATGACATCTGTGGCCGTTAAGTTAATGACAGTCAGTGTCCCGTCGCTCGCGCTTGTGCTCGCACTACGCAGACGTGAGCGAGCAGTGTTGATGTTAGCCGACTGCATTTCTAATCCAACGTTAGCTATATGGTTGCACACTGTTATCCCTGTAAGCGGATTCTTCACATTTAAAGCAGTCTACAGGCTGATGGAGGAAACCCAGAAAGTCGCAGATGGTCTCATTTTCACGGCCATTTCCAAAGGGGTCCCTTGACCTCTGACCTCCAGATGTGTGAATGTAAATGGGTTCTATGGGTACCCACGAGTCTCCCCTTTACAGACATGCCCACTTTATGATAATCACATGCAGTTTGGGGCAAGTCATAGTCAAGTCAGCACACTGACACACTGACAGCTGTTGTTGTCTGTTGGGCTGCAGTTTGACATGTTATGATTGGAGCATATTGTTTTATGCTAAATGCAGTACCTGTGAGGGTTTCTGGACAATATCTGTCATTGTTTTGTGTTGTTAACTGATTTACAATAATAAATATATACATACATCTGCATAAAGCAGCATATTTGTCCACTCCCATGTTGATAAGAGTATTAAACACTTGACTAATCTCCCTTTAGGGTTAATTTTGAACAGATAAAAATGATTAACGATGGACAATCATGTGATTAATTCAATATTTTACATCCCTCGTATGGACCAAACGTTCTGCAGTAACCTCCGTGGGTCTGTTGTACTTGTGTGACCACACCCAGCTGTGATGTAGCGCTGCACTAAAACACAATGTGAAGTGCTTTAGTACGCCGGGTGTTGCAGAGCATTTGGCTTCATGCAGATGGCTGCACACGAGCAGAAGAATCCGACCGGCTGTAGATTCCTGTGAACTCACTACGACTGCGTCTTCGTCTTCATCTCGCACTGAATTAATTCTATTTATTATATGTTATATATTATTGACATTGATCTTATGTGCATTTGTCGGCTCTAGTTTTCACTTCAGTCTCAACACTTTAAAAAGTGAAGGAAATGTGAGTCTACAGAATGCCTTTAGACTCATCATTTGGAGGATATTTGGCTGTGTGTGCCTGCTTCCTGCTATTTCTCAGCTCTGCATGTTTGTGAAGGAGGATGGAGAGAGAGAGATGGAGAGAGAGAGAGAGAGAGAGAGAGAGAGAGAGAGAGAGAGAGCTTGCGTCACTCCCATAAAGGAACCGACTCTTGCTGAGTCGAGTGCTACACAGTTTCATTTATTTGATAAAGCTTCATTTGGTGTGATTTAAAATCTCCCCCTCATCAGGCTCGGCTCCCCTAAAGCACAGCCTCAGCGCCACGCCAAAACGCCTCATCAGCTGAAAACACACACACACACACACACACACACACACACTCACACACACACACACACACACACACAGACAAGCAAACTGGTACACAAGGACATTTTTCACCGGGCGACTTGGACTGAGGCGTATTTAAATAGGTGTGGGTAGTTTGTGGCTTGTAGTGAGGAGGAACCTTTTAACAGGTAGATAGTTTATCGTCTTCATGGAGGAGACTCTTCACCGCTGTAAGGAGGATGTCGGAGCGTATTTGTACAGGTATAGAGGTAGTTCTGTTTGTCACCTGTTTCTTGTGGTACCACCCCTCTTACCCTCATCTAATGATCCCTCTATGTCTGCTCTGTTGGGGTATAACCGCAGTACATTAGGGCTGGGACGATTCTCCCCATTCGATACTATCACGATACTCGGGTGCCAACTGGATATGTATTGTGATTTTTAAGTATTGCGATTCGATATTGTGATTTTTTTAACACTACACTATGGTAAAAAGTTGAATCATACACTTCTAGGGACTTTTACTTTGGAAAATATCTAAATGAATCCAGTAATAATGTTTGATTTGCAGCATGTCTGTAGTCAGAGATGTCCTGAAGTCAAATATATCAGGATCAAAGTCAGGCATTATTTAAGATAAATATTATATAACTTCCCTCACAGATTAGTGGGATTTTCTTTTTAATTAATAAAGGACATGTAATGTTTTATACTTCTGGTGAATATAATCCAGTCAATCTGATTTCCATAGATGTATTTAGTATATACAGTTCCCTTTGTTAACACTTTATTTT
Source organism: Sebastes umbrosus (assembly GCF_015220745.1). Classification (NCBI taxonomy): domain Eukaryota; kingdom Metazoa; phylum Chordata; class Actinopteri; order Perciformes; family Sebastidae; genus Sebastes; species Sebastes umbrosus. Next base: position 1,933,043 of record NC_051271.1, read on the forward strand.
GAAAAGCGGACGTAGTCCCACATGTCTACTTCCTCTAACTTCTCCAAGGTGGTCTCTAGCTCTCCCGTTCATCCATCCATGGTCAGCTCCATCGGGGCCGTTTCAATGCAGAGAACATAAATGTCAGTATCTGGGTGCTCTACAGTCGTAGCGTCGGCCCATTTGACCACGGAGACGAGAGCGACAGCCAACTCCACCGCCACGTTACCGCCATACCATAACGTTTCCTGTCTGTGACAGAGTTAGCATGCAGCTTTAGCTCTGCTCTGTCTAGCTCTGCTTTTCCTGTCAATGTGTGAAACCCAAAGTGTTTCCATCCTTTACTGGATGTGTAGTGTTTACCACGCTGGATTTAACATGTGAGGGTGCAGGTCGGATCCACGACGACCCTCCAACGTTTTATACTTTCTCGTTTTGGCTCGCTGCGGCCGGCTGGTTTGTGTGGTTAACGGATATGACGTCACGTTACTCAGACTACAACAATTAAAGCGGTAACTTCCTTCTTCCTCCACATAGACTCAGATGAAGCAGATATATCGATTCTGAGAATATACAAAAGAATTGTTTTTATTTAGAGATTGTCCAATAAACAAAGCAGAGCACAAAGTCAAAATGCCAAAATGGCTCGACTTCCGAGTGATAAAGTACCCGGATCTTCTGACCATCTTCCGCATCCTCTGATCCCACGTAGTAGGTGCAGTACCGTCCGCTCGGTCACGAGGTCACGGGGTCACGGGGTCACAGCCGTCACGCTGTCGTCACAGCTTGCTAACTCCGCCTCCCAGCCCTCGCTCCAGCCTCGGTCTGGGTCTCATTCACATGAACGGAGGAAGGGAAATAACTCTGGATTCAGCTATCAGTGCATTTTACAACTTTAGGACCTAATGATTTAAATAAGGACTACGAAGTTGATTCCCCTCAAAATAAATGATCCGCTGAGTTACAGACGTCTCCGTGAGAACCGTAAGGAGGCAATAGATATGCTCCCTATCTCGCATATATCACCTTTAAAGGATGAGTGTATATGAAAAACATTACAAGATCCGTAATACAGCAATATATCGGTTTGAAAGTGCCTCGGCCAGAAACAATCCTGACGTGTCAGAAGCGTCCTCGTCCGTCCCGGTGCTCAAACTGGACTCCAGGGGGACAGAGGCGACGACGCTTCAGCAAAGACAACACTAATCCCAGAGAACACACATTGTTCTGTTTAACTCTAGTTTCACAAGGACGGAGCCTTAAAGGGTCAGTTCAACACTAAATGCTCACAACCTCCTCCTCCTCCTCTCCTCTTCCTCCTCCTCCTCCTCCTCCTCCTCTTCCTCCTCTCCTCTCCTCTTCCTCCTCCTCCTTCTCCTCCTATCCTCCTCCTCTTCCTCCTCCTCCTCCCCATCCTCCTCCTCCTCCTCCTCCTCCTCCTCTTCCTCCTCCTCCTCTCCTCTTCCTCCTCCTCCTTCTCCTCCTCCTCCGCCTCCTCTCCTCCTCGTCCTCCTCCTCTTCCTCCTGATCCTCTTCCTCCTACTCCTCCTCCTCGTCTGCAGCCATTTTACAATCTTGCCTGAAAAATGGAGCTTGTGCATAAATACCAATCATCTCTCTCTCTGTAATAAGTTAATACACTTGCTGGCAGAACATAGTGTGTGTGAGTGTGTGTGAGTGTGTGTGCGTGTGTGTGAGTGTGTGTGTGTGTGTGTGTGTGTGTGAGTGTGTACACAATAATAGGCAATGGAGCAACAAAATATTGCTGATGTGGGTATTCCCTTTCTCCCTGTGTGTGTGTATGTGTGTGCGTGTGTGTGTGTGTGTGTGTGTGTGTGTGTGTACTAAAGCCTTACCCGTGTATATCAATGCATTAGTTAGTGTAATGTCTGCTTGTGTGTGTGTGTGTGTGTGTGTATGTGTGTGTGTGTGTGTGTGTGTAATTGTTAGCTTTGAGTAGCCGCCTGCAGTGGAAAGAAGAGATAAAGAGTGAAAGGAGGAGGAGAGGCCGTGTGTGTGTGTGTTTGTGTGTGTGCGTGTGTGTGTGTGTGCGTGTGTTTGTGTGTTTGTGTGTGTGTGTGTGTGTGTGTGTGTGAGGTCAGTGTATTTGGCAGGGCAGAGCTTGTTTGTGGCCATCAGAAAGCCATTTTAATTAACGAGAGAGGAACACACACACACACACATTTTTATTTTTTTTGCAGCGCTCACCAAAAACACCGATGCCAAAAAATTCTGCTCTCTAATTGCTTCCGATTTCTTTCCCTCTCAAAAAAGAAAGAAGGAACGGGGGTGAAGTGGGAAAGAGAGGGAGATAAATAATGTTGGATAACGGGAGACCAGTGAGGGAAGGAAGGAAGGAAGGAAGGACAGAAGGGAGGAGGGAAGGAAGGAGGGAAGGAAGGAGTGACTTATTGCAGTCAGCTGGAGGAAGAAAGGGAGGGAGAGAGAGAGAGAGGGACGGGTATGAAAAAGAAAGAAATGATGGGAGGAAAAAGTGTGATAGGAAGAAAGAAAAATCAATAAATATAAGCAGAAGAAAGAAGAAAACAAATCAGAGAAAGAAAAACAAAAGAGATATGAGGGAGAGAGAGAGAGAGAGAGAGAGAGAGACTGCAGGGAGGTGAAGAAAAGGGAGGAAACGAGAGAGACACACACTCAGAGGGAGTGTTACCTCCTGCTTTCAGCAGGTTGTTAGGCCAGCAGAGTGTGTGTCTGCTGAATAATAGATGGTGTAGCAGGGTAGCATGTAGTCTGAACACACACACACACACACACACACAGCATCTGATGGCTGCATACGGTTACTGTAAATTGATTTTCATACTATGGTGACTTATAGTGATATGAGAAAGAAAATAAACACAGGCAGGAGTGAAATGTGATATTTACTTAAAGCTTCAGTAGGCAACAATATTTTGGCATCATTAGGCAAAAATCCCATAATAACCTTTCATCATATTGTAATTCAAGTGTTCTGAGAGAAAACTAGACTTCTGCTCCTCCTCATGGCTCTGTTTACAGGCTTTAGAACATCTAACCTGTGACGGGAGACTTTGACCAATCACAGGTCGTTTCATTGAGAGAGCGTTCCTATTGGCTGTTCTCCGGCTGGTGGGCGGTGCTTGGTATTATCTCAACTTGATCTCAAAATGTGTGGGGGCGTCACAAACTTACTCATGTTACAGCTAAACCGTGCACTACAAGATGATTCTGAAAACATTTGAGGAGCTCAGATCAGCTCTGACTGCTTGTTTTCCTCCGGTGCTCCTAACGTCATCTGCAAGATTTCACACACCAGAGGCACATGATTGTTTTCAGGTTACCTGTTTCATGTACTACTGTCACGATATAGCGAGCGTTTTATAAAAATAACTTATTTGCTCACTTTCTACTGCAGCTTGAAAGGGCACGTAAATTTTCCTTCTAGGTTTTTATATCATCCTGTATCTTCCCAGTTATGTGTTCAAATCCAAGCATTAAAGTTTTGGTCGAAGTATGTTTTAGCGTCAAGTAGGGAGGTGATGGTCAGGAACTTTTCCCCCCTGTTAATAAACGTGTAACAACGCCGGTGTTATTACAAGAAAAGATGACGGTCAATATGTGTAGCGCTCTTACTTTGATCTTTACCGTCGGGTGGCGGTGTGTCTGACCTCTCCAGTGGAGCTTTTCGGGGGCCACCTGGCGCCACTGCGACGCACACACCGGCTGTGACTGCTCCGTCCTCTTCTCGGCGATTACCTCATTGACGTTATGGTTCCCGTATAGCGTTGGGTTTAAATCTGAAATATTGCCAAATAGACGCGTTTGCTTTTCACTTCGACACCAAATCCTCCGCCATCGTCTTGTCTGTCAACTCTCTCTCGTCCCGTGTGTGAAATCTGACTCCTGCTGCTCTGAGCTGAGACTCCGTACGGAGCAGATGCATTCACTGTCAGTTTATAGCGTCCGTCGTCCAACTATCTATATTGATAACACGCCACTGATACGCCAAAATGATCTAAATGGGTTTTATTTCTGTAAATAAAAAAGCATACGTCGGTGGGCATAGTTGCCAACCCTCCCCATATTCCCAGGAGACTCCCATTTTTCATCGCCCTCTCCCCATTTCCTCCCGGGGTCACGATTCTCCCGTATTTCTCCCCGATTTATGGCACGTTTTTTACACGTTTTTTTCATTTTTGTTATCTCAACCTGCTTCTGGAACCGAACAGTGTGTACGTATAATCCCTTCCGTTTCCACCCGGACGACAATAGAGCTACACCAACAGTAGTTTCCCGGTGGAAGAGAGCAGTCTATGCTCGCGATACAGCGCAGTTTGAGCTGTTGGGCTTTGCTCAATGCAGCGAAAAGAGCCGGTGCGGCGCGGCACAAGCCGTTGGAAATAACTGCTTTCAGAGTGCAGTGGTGGCGTTGTCATGTCTGAATGGACTTAAAGTCTCTGAAACTCACATTGTTCTGGGGGATGACCCCCAGATCCCTGCTTTGGTTTTGAAATCCTCCCTTTTTTTAAGGTCTCAAGGTTGATAAGTACGCCAGAGGGGGCGGTGGGTACGTCATGTGATGGGTGAACACCGTGTAACACCGCCTACCGCAACTAGCCTACAACCTGAACGGACTCTCACGCTATTAATACTACGTCACTGCTCCGACTGTCTATTAACGCTGCAGGTGGGTTTATATAGGAGTTGGTTGAAAGCCCAGTTCGTCACACACTGTTGCTAAAGGGTGCCTCTTTGCGTCGGTTCACGATGCCGCAGGGCGCTTACCAAACGGCGCTGACCAGACGGCGGTGTTTGACGAGTTGGTAGTGAGAACGAGTCGGTCCTCCACGAGTCGGTGTGTGTGTCGTGTCTGTCAGTCAGCATTTGCAGTGGAGTTGAGCGTCGTCTTGTTAGTGTGTATCCTCAGACCGACCTGTCCAATCCCCTCACATCAACCAGCAGCCTCTCACACACACACACACACACACACACACACAGAGACAGAGAGACAGAGGCCGTCCTCCGGCCATAGTGTCAATGTCAGCGTTGCATCTGGTAAACACGACAATAGACACGCACTCCCACCGCACACACACACACACACACGCACACGCACGCACACACACACACACACACACACATACAGGCTAACAGGATAATGACTGGCCAATTAGGCACAGGCTTGATCTGTCTGGATGTATCCAGTCATCTTAGCCCCTCCAGCGGCCATTACTCAGGCATGGACACACACACACACACACACACACACACACACACTACAACACACACAAACACACTTGACTGGATGGAGCGCTGTGAGAAGCTGGCTGCTCCACCAGCCGACCTCTGTGAGTCAGCCCGTGTGTGTGTGTGGAGGAATTTTATAAACTGAGCGTTTTCAGTTTAAATCTAATAAAGTCAGTCGTTGCTGTCGATGTGGTTGAAGTCGGTACTCGTCTTATTCTCGTGTTGGCGTGTGTATCGGCCGGTGTCTTGAGACTTATTCCTATGTATTCATTATTTCTTCAAGCATGTTAAACTCTGTCAGTCATAACCAGTTGTGGTTTTATTGCTATATTATTATTATTATTAGGGTTATCAAAGTTAACGCGTTAATAACACAGATCCGTTCTAACGCCACTAATTTCTTTAACGCATTAACGCAATCAATGTTTCGGAGGTTGTAGCGGGCTCAGTATTAAAGCTAGAGTGAAGATACTGGTATCATATGGAACTAGAAAACCTAAAGAATCCATCGGTACCAACCATGTCATACTAGCTTATTGGGAAAGAGGTTAAATAACTAAATAAGGAAAAACTGTCATGGTCATTTTCAAAGGGGTCCCTTGACCTCTGACCTCCAGATGTGTGAATGTAAATGGGTTCTATGGATTCCCACGAGTCTCCCCTTTACAGACATGCCCACTTTATGATAATCACATGCAGTTTGGGGCAAGTCATAGTCAAGTCAGCACACTGACACACTGACAGCTGTTGTTGCCTGTTGGGCTGCAGTTTGCCATGTTATGATTGGAGCATATTGTTTTATGCTAAATGCAGTACCTGTGAGGGTTTCTGGATCAATATCTGTCATTGATTTGTGTTGTTAATTGATTTCCAATAATAAATATATACATACATTTACATAAAAAGCATATTTGTCCACTCCCATGTTGAGAAGAGGATTAAATACTTAATAAATCTCCCTTTAAGGTACATTTAGAACAGGAGGATATCTCAAAAAACATGACACAATTCAATACTTTTATCTATTATTTAATTGATATAACCTTTTAGCTTAGGGTGTACACATTTTAGGGATATGAAACCTTTGAGGACTTGTACAAGAAGAGCACAAGAAATATATGGAGAGAGAGAGAAAATGATCCGTCCATCAGGACGTCCTACATTAGAACCAGAAGTTCATCAGCAGTTTCATGGTGTGATCTCCAGTGTGACTGATTACAGTGTACATGTACATGTATATGAGGTGCGTGTGTGTGTGTGTGTGTGTGTGTGTGTGTGCGTGTTACTTGTTGTTGATGTTGGCCTTAACTCCAGCTGCACTCCGTTTGAATGGATGATCCTCACCACCATCATTGCAAACTGCATCGTTCTGGCTCTGGAACAGCACCTTCCTGATGGAGACAAGACCCCTCTGTCTGAACGACTGGTAACACACACACACACACACACACACACACGCACGCACGCACACACACGCACGCACCAACAAAATAGTATATACAAACTTGCACACATAGAAACTGACGTTCTTATCGTACAGTCATTGGAGCCTCATCCCACACTCAGACGCTTTACTTCACAACAATGAGCGGCTCACTGTACATTATCTCTTACAGGTAACGCTCCCTAAACACTAAGGGCAGGTATTAGTATAGTTAACACCCTCTAAACACTATATAAGGGCAGGTGTTAGCATAGGTAACGCCCTCGGAACACTATATAAGGGCAGGTGTCGTGCCGTGTGCAAATACTCCGGCACATGCTCATGAACGGCCGCCGTTTAATTCTGCGGCGAAGTGCGGCCAGAAAATACCCGCAGCCAATTAGTGAACAGATCATGTGACTTTTGTGACATGTTGACCTGTGTTACAAAGAAATTCTTCCTGCTTGAAACACATGAAACAACCCTCCCGGGAACAGAAAAATGTAATTATTTACTTGCTTCACCGCTGCCTGGTGTGAATTCAGCGCATATTTAAGTGTTAAATAAACTTAAACAAAGTAAACGTGATTTTCCAGAGTGTTGGTACTGGCGTTATAGTAAAATCAAAAAGCATCTAAGAGCTGAACACACACAATATCATCCAGGGGGTTTGTAGTCTAATGGACCAATAGTATTTCATTAATAATCCAATCTTATAATTACAATAATTACTCTAAAACACATAATAATCTAAATTTGATTATAGGATATACATGCGTTTTTTAATGTTCCTCAAATTTAGAACTTAAATTTCCTTGCGTTAGACATATGAATTTTTTCTTATCTTTACTTAAGTGAAGAGCAACAATAAGAAAACATTGGTGAATCCCAGAAATCAATGTGTTATAACGCAACATGAACAAAAACAATCTGTTGTTCTATCGCTTCCTGCATGAGGCCTGATGACTTTAGACAAACACAAACGTTTACCCACAATCCACCTGTCGCTGACCTTTTTCTTCTTCTATCACCTCCCTTCCTCTTGACGTGCCTCCCCTCTTTCTAATCTACCTCTTCCTCCTGTTTATTTCCCTCCTCCTCCTCTTTTCTCTCTTCCTCACCTCCCCCTGCAGGAGGAGACGGAGCCCTACTTCATAGCCATCTTCTGTTTCGAGTCGGGGATAAAGATCCTGGCTCTGGGTTTTGCGTTGCACAAGGGCTCCTATCTGAGGAACGGCTGGAACGTCATGGACTTCGTGGTCGTGCTCACCGGGTGAGTCCTCAGTAACTTTACTTCTTTTCTTTATGTCTTTATTTTTTTCCTGAAGGGAATACACTATGTTTCTGTTTTATTTGTAATTCATGAGTTTTCTACTGGTTGTTGTCCAACACGGTGCCTCGTGTGTACCTCCCTCTGGATACTGAAGATGTGTTTGCATGGCTACCTGTTCCACTTTAGTTCAGTCCTCTCAGACTCTGAATCATTTTGGATACAACATCACACAGCTGGACACAACCAGAAGTGAACTTTCGTTAAACAAACTCAGCAAAGACGACCAAACAACAAGGTTTCTCTTCAGCCTTTAATCTGATGGAGGACGATTTTTTCATTTTCTGTTTTTATTCGTCATGAAATATTGGGACATTATATAATATAATATAATATAACACAATATAACATAATATAACAAAATATAATATAATATAATTTAATATAACATAACATAATATAATATAATATAATATAACATAATATAACATAATATAATATAATATAACATAATATAATATAATATAACATAACATAATATAATATAATATAATATAATATAATATAATATAATATAATATAATATAATGTAATACAATATAATATAAAATAATATAATATAATATAATATAATGTAATAATGCAAACAGCATCTAATTAGTGTCTCTGTTATTTTTAATTACTTAGAGGGATTCTGGTTGGTCTTTTGCACGGCCAGCAGTTCTTTTTTCCCCCTCCCCTTCCGGTGGAACACCACAGGACCTTATTTCAGAAAGAATATGAATGAGCAAATATATTTTTTGATCCCGTTTGAATTGCTCCATGAATCACACACATGATGTTTGTCAGTTTAAAAGATAATTTTTCAAGTCAGGAAAGACTTTTTTTCTTGTAAACTTCTGACTTTATTCTCGAAATCTCCAATTTTTTTTTGTACGATATGATTTGTGATATTAGAGGGAAATGATCATTTTTTACATCATTCTCATGGAGAGACCGCTCACGTTACCACAGTCTTGGAGTGAGAGGAGGCGTACTCGGTTGCAATCTGCAACCACACCCCTAGATGCCGCCGCCAAATCCTACACACTGTCCCTTTAATCCTTACTCTGAATGTGTATGTGTGTGTGTGTGTGCATCTTATAGTAGCATGACTTCCTCTCTTCTCTGATGTCACACACACTCACACAGACACAGCAGAGGTCTGGTTTGACAAAGTGTGCTCGTGTGATCAGGACCACTCCCCCTCAGTCACAGGCCTCCTTTAATGAGGACACACACAAACACACACACACACGCGCGCGGGCTGGATCAGAGCAGCACTGCAGGGAGCAGCAACCAGGGCAAAGTGAAATGTCACTTCTCCGAGAGATGGGGGAGCGGGTTTGTTGTTATGGCGATAGCTGAGAGAGCGCTAGCAGAGTTCCCTCCATCCCTCCATCCCTCCCTCCGTCTCTCTCTTTTTTCTTCTCTTCTTTATACTGTTGGTTTAAATGTGTGCATAACTGTTGGAGCTAAAAGAAGAAATATCTGATATCAGATTACAACAGCAGCTGTGACCCAAACGATGTGAAACATTTCAGTACTAATCAAGAAATACGTCGATAAAGAAAGCTTAAATTCTGTGACTTTTAATGTCTTGAGGCAGGAATTGTGTTGTTAGCCTTCATCTTGTCACTCGTCTTCACAACATGCCATCACAGTGTTGTAGAAGCAGGCAGAAAATGCAGTGCGTCCTTCACGGTGTTTTAAACACATGAAGGTGGTAGTTTCTCATGGGAGATTCACGTGGGTGGGCGGCCCTGGGTAGGAGGTGTGTCACTTCTATTGCTTAACATCATGTTAAAATGAATGTATGGAAAAGCTCTCTGAATGTTGAGCTTCAGGGGTCGTTCCTGGCCTTGGAAATATACGACAAAACAATTCTTAACTCAAGATCTGTTTTCTTGATTTCTTCCAGAGCTTGAATGTTGTCTTGAGTGTTGTTAAATCTTGTCTACACATATACAGATATTTTAAAAACGGATATTTTCCTCTATGTTTTGGCAAACGGGAGTTTTGGGTCACAAAAAATGGATATTTTTGAAAACACTTTCTAAAGCTGGGCATACACTGTACAATTTTAGAAATGTTGTTGTGTACTTCCTACTCCTACTGTACGAGTAGAATGTTTGCGATGTAAAGCCAAAGCTCACGATTTATGTGCTCACACTGTACGGTCTGATCGTCAGCTGCGACCTGAGTGATCACACTGGACGGTCGGCTCCTGAGGGCCGTTCTGGCTGTTGACAGTTGTCAATAAAGATTGGTTTGAAAGCTCCGAAGCAGGTAAAGGTTGTTTGCTAGCAGAGGTCTGTACGGGGTCACACTGTGGACGGCTGGCCAAAAGTTAGGGCTGGACCGACGCCTGATGAAACTGAAATTTGTTCCGACTCTAATATGAGGCCAGAAACGGGTTAAAATCGTACCGTGTATGTCCGGCTTTAGGAGCAGATTTTTAAAAACTCTGGTTCTTTTGTATCGGTGTGGACGCGTAAAACGAAGCGTTTGGGAAACGATGACGACATCTCCTCATATCATGCCCTTCATTGCTTTGTGTAATGAGCATGCGCCAGAAACAATAACAGAGACGCGGACTACCGGCTATTATCAGTTTTTAAAAATGTCTTTATACGTGAAGACAGGGCTAATTCTTAAGGATTACTAAAGCAAGTGATGCACCACTCCCTCGGGATCCCGACGCTGTCCCCGCTGACTCACATCCAAACTTAAGAAGTGGTATTAATGATAAGGCATAAGCACGCGTGGAGAGATTAGTTTTGTTGGTGAATACAAGGAGCTTCATGTGATATCCAGTCAGACACAACATAAAAGTAGTGTGGAGTTTGATTACCTGGACTACTACTACTCTACAATCATTACCAATCATCATAAGGAACAGCAATAGAACGATGAATACATATTTCTGAGCACGCCATCGTCTTTTTATTCCACGTCACTTACTCTTACCGTAGCATTACTACGCAGATGCGTTTACTTTGCAGTCATTACAGGATACATGGCGTACGAATGACACGCGCAAAATCAAGAAAAGCGCACTTATTGCACGCTAAACGCCTTTCGCATTATCGTGATATTTATACGCCTTTTTCGTGCAAATGGGCTGGAACACCTACAGGGTGTGGGAGAATTTGGAGCGATGTTTTAGACATCGCTTCCCACCGCCATCAGCAAAACACCACATTAGAGAATATCTCATTTGTCCAGATAGATAGATAGAAAGAGAGAGAGAGAGAGAGAGAGAGAGAGAGAGATGAAACCTCCGCCTGCCAGAGCAGCTGTAGAGTGGAGCTGTACTACTGCAGCTAGATAACAGAGGGAGGAAAGAGGAGGAGGAGGTGGAAGAAGAAGAAGAGGACACGTGACGATGTCTCTCCGTTCCCCTGGGCTCTGGATAACAGGACAGAGAGAGAGAGAGAGAGAGGGGGAATAACAAGATGGGTTTTGCTGTTAAAGGAGGCGTGAGAGGGACGAGGAGAGCTGGAGGAGGAAGACCACAGGAAGGAGGGAAGAGTGATGGGTGGGGAGGTGAGAGTGATGTATGGAGAGAGGGAGAGGGTTTGGAGGGAGGAGGAGGGAAGGCAAAGATGGAGATGGAAGAAGGGGGGAAGGGAGAGAGAGAGAGAGAGAGCGAGAGAGGGAAATGAGAAAGAGCAAACGCCGAGAGGAGCAGAGAGGGAATGTGTGTGTGAGCGCTGCAGTAACCTGCTTTTCCCTGCTCCCTATGATCAATCACTCAGCACAGCCTCTGTAACACACACTCACACTCACTCACACACACACACACTCACTCACACACACACACACACACACACACACACACATACAAAACACACACACACACACTGTATTTAGATCATGTATACACACACAATTACCATGCATGGCCTATATTGCCAATTATTTCAAGCGTTCATGTATATTCATATAAAACATTTTAATGGTCTTGGTATGAACACAGAAGCCAGCTACTATGTTCAGTGTGTGTGTGTGTGTGTGTGAGAGTGTGTTTTTCTATCTATGTGAGGGCTGATTTAAGACCCTGAGAGGGAAGACATTTTGGAAACTCAGATTTGTTTTAAGTTTGCATCTTTTTCAACAATGTCGGAGAACTTGCTGCTTTACTAGATTTCCTGACAGCCTTGTTTGGAAGTTATTATCCATTATCTGTAACCACTTATCCCATTCGGGGTTGTTCCAATCAGGCACCTTAAACACAACACAGCACGTCACTGATACATCACACCTCTGCAGACAAGCAGGGGCCGTCACATCCCCCCCCATAGATCCCGGACGAGCCCCCAATTTGTCATAACCCGGCCCGTGGGCCATGACAAAAACGGGAACGGGGACACAAAATGCCAAAATAGTTTGTTCTCTTTCTGGTTTGCTTCCACTTTGTGCAGCCCAAATTGAAGTTGGCGTGTCTTAAAAATAGCTAATTCTGGCTTTGAGAAAGTAAAAGTAAAATTCATAAAAGGTTAACAGGGCTTACAATACAGTAATATAATACTAGGGATGTCACGATACCAGAAATATAGTAGTCAATAACGATTCTTGATACCCAATTTGATAACACGGTAAAATAAATCCCATCAACATTCATCCTTTGTTACTGTTTGCATACTGGTCAAAAACAAATTCATCATCATCATGATAATGTTATAATTTACCTTCGCCTAATACTCGTTTTACAGAATAGAGCTTGAACACATCATAATGTGCCTCAATTCAACCCCTGGTAATGGTAAAGTTAGCTGTTAGCTCCGTTCTTTAGCCGGACAGGACCAGGCTTCCCACCGGCTGTTAACAGCTAACGTTAACTAGCTCTTCTCCTGCCAATTTCAACTCGGATTTGTTGTTCGCAGTGTAGCATTATCAGGGGGAAAAAAAATAGGATGCGTCCCCTGGACACGTCAATACTGAGTTTACTGTGTGATTTCAGATTTGAACTCTATATGTCTCTCTATATCCGCTAAGCAGAGGATTAGGGGTCAGAATAGCAAGAAAGGGATGCTGGCTTGCATACTGCAAAATGTGACCGGATGCAGGAGGAACTCCTGGTATTTTTGACATACTGAATTTGAAGATACTATCTATTGGGACGTACTAAATATTTTTCTGGCATACTAAATGGTATAGTAGTATGGGTATTGGAACACACAACTCATATCGTGGTATGTAACGAACATTGAAGCATCAAGGCGTCATTACAAGGTCTTCAGACTTTTAGTTTAGTTTTACGTGTTAATAGTGTCGGCCTCTCTCTTTCTCTCTTTTCTCTCCTCTCTTGGTTTCTTCTGTGTTTGAGCTGTGTGAGTCGTGACTGAGAAGGTTCTGCCACTGTGTTGTGTGCTGACTTTATTCTTGGTGAACACACCGGAGAGAGAGAGATACTTGATGAGGACCAGAATTAATGAGCGAGGGAATAAAAGAGGAGAGGGGACAGACGGACGGAGTGACCAGTGTATTTAGTATTCAGGGATGACAGCTCATTGATTTTCAGAGCTTCGCTGTGACGTCACGCAGTAATCTAATCATTTAGACTCTGGGCCAGTCAGTCAATGAGAGAGGACACCATAGACGTCCCCACGACTCCTCTAATGGATATTCACAGAGACACAGTTCAGAAATAGACCTCTCTCATCCTACACATATATACTATACTACGTGTTTAGAGCTGTATACTTGACGGAGTTGAAAAAGTGGAATTAAACTAAAACACCATCAAGTTATTTGGCTATGAAACTATATAAATGATAAAGTCAATAATGGATGTCTGGCATGAGGCGGGTCTACTGACATCAAAGTGGTCACCGTCTGTTCAAACTGGATTTAGTTTATGTACATGCAGAAGAAACTGTTTTTTTTGTCTCTTTTTTGACGGCACAGACTGCGCAGGTGAGACAGAGCAACCCCAAGGGGCTTAAAAAAACACCTCGCCTCATCTCGGGGAAAAGAAAAGATGGTATACTGAGTCACAAGTGTATCTGGCAAAGATACCAAATGACATCAGAACTCAAGACGGAGGGAAACAGGAGCTTCTGACTCTCAGCTGAGCTTTGCGTCAGAACAGATTAGATGAAAACAGGTCGTCATAAAGATATACATCCGGCTGTATCGACTCCACAAATAGTTTAAGACAAAAACACATCAAGCTGGGGAAGCTTCTTCAACTGTGGTGTGAATCAGGTCACTCCCCAACATGAATTGGTGCACGCAGGTGTTACAGTAGGTACAGTACCTCCTCTGAGAGAATACCGAATGAACATTTAGCGAGGAAATGAAGTCCAGCAGGGAGAGAGAAATGAGGTCACACACAGAGCGAGAGAGAGAGAGAGAGAGAGAGGGAGAGTACCTGGCTGGAAATTGTCCCTTTGCCATCACTTCCATTATCATTATTGCTCTGCAGTCATTTACAGGCTCATCACTCTCCTATACGTTCTCCTATACCCTCCAACTCGGTGCCCTGCAGGCTATCTGCTACTGCATATGAACACACCACTCATGTGAAGGGTGTCAGGTTGCACAAGCATTGTGATGGCTGAATGTTTTCATAATACTCAATGAGCTGTTCTGATATACAGAAGTAATCGACCAGGTGGAGATGAAGAGGAGTGGTGTGTCCTCCGTCAAGTGAAATCATGTCTGTATCAGGACAGGATGTCAAGTCCATCACACCATAGTAGTCACCGCGAGGTCACCTATTTTTTTTTCCAGTTTGTGGACTGCGGTTTTGAAGCCTCGTGTTCAGCATTTTGTCCGTGAAGTGACACGACAGGGCGGAGCTACGTACAGCCGAACGCTGAATAGGACATTTTTTAGGTGACCAAAATGTTAATATTAACTTTGATGAAGTGAAAACTGTGAAAGGGTTAAAGTCGTAAGACAAAAACACGGACAACTCCCAGACCAGACAACGGCATGGTAGCGACCTGTCAATCACAAGGTAGCCCCGCCCTAAAGCATCCCTTAAAGCGTTCTCTATTCGATCTATTCGGATAATCTGAGCTTCTAACTTTGTTTACATCGCCGGGCCATGCGTGCGTGTCTTTTAGTGCATGTAAGCTGTAACCGCCGTATGAGAGCAGTGGTGGGCGGTGGCTGTGAAGATAGCCAGCTCAGGCATGCTCACATGCACGAATATGCATTAAAAACACACACGGCCGGCAGCCCGGCGATGTCAACAAAGCACAGAGGGAGAGTGACTTCATTCTCTGCTCAGGTAGACATTACTTCTCTATATCTTTACATATATTAATGCTCTGGATATCAAATCTAGAGTCTTTAAGTCTTCTTACTACTGTCTGTGAATTAGAGTTCACCTTGAGGGGTTTAGTTTGTGGATATCTGGTATAAATGAGGATGGAGATTATTGGCTGCAACACTTGGAGGAAAACCTGTATCACTACAGATCAACCAGCCATTTTGAAATAAAAATGATTAAATAAAGTAGGTGACATGTCCCTTTAAAGAAGCTGAAAGCCTGCTTCAGTGTGTGGAGCTTTGTGCACACACCCACACACACCCTTGTGAACAGAAATAGAGTCACAGACACAAACGCACACCTACAGACACACAATGTGAGGGCAGCAGGGTGGTAAAGTTAGACCGGTTCATCATCATCACACCCACAGTGCTGACGAGCGTTTGTCCTGCCTAAGTGTTCTTTAGCAAGACACTTAATCTCTATCATCTACCTGACTCTGACCTCTGACCTCTCTGGCAGAAAAAGGATTTCTCCTTCAGGGGATCAATACATTTTACCTTTTGGGTGACATAACGCCTCCTCTGGCAGCCATCCACCAGGAGGGAACATATTCATTTGATCGTCTCAACAGAAATCATAGTTAGATAATTTCACCGCTGATACGATAATGAATTTACTGTATTATATATATTATTTGTTATAGTCAGGTAAGGCTCAGTAATATTGAATTTGCATAATAGTGAACCTGCATTAAACGGCGTTGGAGTCGTATTTCATTCAAGTACATAACATGTTGCATGCACGCCAACACCCACCAGCACGCCGAGAGGAAAGACGCACGAACAAGGACACAGAAGTCCAGACGTCGTGTCCTTGTGAGGTCCAAGAGTCGTGCTGGCAGGAGACGGAGGGACAGGTGGGCCAATCGGCCGGCCCGGCAGAGAGAGAGGGAGAGAGAGAGGACGAGGGAGAGAGGTGAATGGAAAACTGGAGGCAGATTAGAGACACAGGAGAGAATGACGTGGGTGAACAGGAGAAAGACGAGTGTCGACGTAGTTAAAGGAGCAGGACTGACAAACAGCTACTGCACCAGAGAGTTACTGGTTTGAACCAGCTCGTTGTCATTGAAATACAGACGCTTTGTCACGGCCGTCGGCGTTAGATACCGACACACAAGGCACCCTTTAGCGCTGGTATGAGACGCACCGAGCTTTCCATTAACTACAAAGTAAACTCATCTGCTGGAATATTAAATGCTCAGGGAAAGTGCTGTGGTGACGACGTAGCTTTAAGAGCGAAAAGACACCCACCAGGCGGGCGGGCGGGCGGGCGGGAGGGAGGGAGGGGAGGCGGGTGGGTCCAACAAACACAGGGGCTGTATTTGAAACCGCGATTTTATACCATGATATTTAAACAAACTATCCGTCAACAAGGAAATAAAAGCCTCTCGCCTACAGACCGGTCTCTAGAGAGCTCCAGCAGCTCATAGCGGTCTGAGAGCGTGACCGCCCGGCTGGCAAGGTAGCGACCCCGGCAGGCGCTATAGCTAACTGTCATGGCGGTTTGTGGAGCTTCTAAACTCTGAAAACGTCGGAGCAAATATTCGATTCGCCATCTAATATCGTAAAACTGTCAATATTCAAAATCTACACTGATTTCTCTCCTCAAAAATGTTCAGAAGAGAATTTAGTGATGAAATAGCTACGAAAAATGTAAAAAACAACAAGTTGTTTTTTGCTGCTGCTGTTGTTGTAATTCGTAGCCTGTAGCGTTCCAGCGCTTTGCAT